>NC_081522.1:41532080-41599580 GCF_030273125.1 Centropristis striata
GTTGTTCTGGATGAGCAACTTTCCATCTGATATTTTGCATTTAAAGGTCCGATCAGTGAGACAAACAAACATCAGGTCAGATCAGAAATAATCTGCTGTCAACGATACGATATTAAACATCCATCACACACCACAGCTTCTCTTCCTCTTCCTCTATTATTATTATCATTCACTTGAATGTTGGACACTTTAACCCTTTGATGCTTAATGGTAAACAGATATAGCGTATATAGGTCATTTAGAATGGTAAATAAATAATTTATTAATGTTTAACTAACTAAATAATTTATAAATGACAAATAGATGGTTTATTAATGTAAGTTTATAGTTACTTTACTATTAACAACAATTCAATTATAATTAATAGTTTATTAATGTTTTAGTTGCACACATTGTAACATTTTTAACACCATATTAAGTATGTTAATGATTTTGAAATGAAAAGATTAAATATGTATAGCACTTTGTAAATGGTTAATAACTGGTTTATAAACCATCTATAAACATCACCTAGTTGGTTATTGTAAAGCGTTATTGATAATAAAAGTTGTGTTACCTTGAACATCTGGGACTTGGTCCTGCGGGGGGACACGGTGAAGGGGCCGTCCACCAGGGACCGGTCCCCCGCCGGGCGCACCGTCACCCTCTCGGCGGGCGTGTGCGGTCGGCGTGCCGGCGACAGCGTCCTGCTGCAGCCGGGCGGCGGGCCGGGCGGAGGGATGTCAGCAGACGACGGCGGCACGGACACGCAGCGGGGCGGGCCCTCGCCGCGCGGCGCCGCGGAGGAGGGAGGCACGGTGGACGGGGGCCGGGGCCCGAACGGGTAGTCCGGGGCCGGGGTGTAGAGCGGCGCCGTGGGGCTGCCGTGGCGGAACTGGTGGCGCTGCTGCCACTCGTACAGCTGCCACACGGTGGCGGGCCCCGGGTCCGGGGTCAGACGGAAGTGGCTGAGGCGGTCCTGGGCGTACTTGTACTCCCCGAGGCGGGCCGGGGTCGGGCTCTGCCGCGGCGTCTTCGGCAGAGTCTGGTACGCATCCATGGAGGTGAACTTGTGCGTGGTGGGCGGCGTGCGGCGAGGCAGCGTGTTCTCTCTGGATGGAGGCCTGGGACACAGAAACAAGAGGACACAGAAACAAGAGGAGATTTACTAATATTCATCTCATCTCACCTGAAGTTTGTTTAATCATCATAGAAGAAAATAAGCCGATTAGATCAAACAAGTAACATTTCTTTAGCTCCATATCAGGTCTCAGTTCACAGGGACATTATTTGCTTGATTGTAATATTTGTAACAATAACAAGCTCAATATCTTCAGGCAGTGTTGTAGTCAAGACCACCTAAAGCGAGACCAAGACAAAAAGTAGGATCTATGATGATCAAAAACAAGTTATTTGAGGAAAACCTGGAATACTGAATGATGAAAATAATTTATTGCAAAGATATAGAACATAAAAACTTAGTGGGGTCACTTTAGACCATGTTGTGCATCAAAGGGTTAAAAGATTATTGTAGAAAGCTTTGCATAATTTACAAGTTGCTGTATTTTTTCTCTTTTTGTCAGTGATCAGATCCCTCTCGCTCCTCCACAGTCCAAATATGGTCTGCTCCCTGTTTCCGAAAACAAGATGGCGACACCAGATGGTGACGAGTGTAACACTGAGCTCGATGCCTCAACAACGATACAACAACAAACCAACGAGTAAGTCCATTATATATATCCAGACTCTGAGTAAAACCTGTTTGTAATCTGACTCTATGTATAATAAAACTGCCCCAGTGAGACGGAGACGTACCCTTTGTGCTCGGCCTTCTGCACCTTGACCCACTGCTCCACCTGCTCCAGGGCGCTCCTCCTCCGGTGGACCTGCTGGTGCGGCTCAGTGGCGGCGGGCGGCGGCGCCCTCTGGTACGTCCCCGCCGCGATGCCGTTGGGCTCCAGGATGGGGCTGGGCGTGGACACCAGGCCATTCCTGGTGCAGACGCTGGAGGGCAGCGTGGAGGCGGCCCGCGACGGGGCCCGGGACGGGACCCGGGACACGGGCGCCGAGGCCGACACGTGGTCCAGCGGCGGCAGGGCGCAGGGCGCCGGGTTGGAGGGCAGGGACGTGTGCGTGTCCATCTCCAGCGCCACGCCTCCCAGCGGCTGGTCCAGCTCCATGGCGCCCGGAGAGTCTTTGTGGAAGCTGCAGCGGTCGTCTATGTCGCGGTGGATCGGCTCCAGGAGAACCTCGTGGATGACGGGACGAAGGGGGTCCGGGGCCTCGTGGTGGTTCACGTGGTTGGACTGAGGGACCGCCTGCTGCTGAACGGGGAAGGGCTCAAACTTATCAGATGATCTGGAGAGAGGAGGAGAGGAGGAGAGGAGGAGAGGAGGAGAGAGGAGGAGAGGAGGAGAGAGGAGGAGAGGAGGAGAGGAGGAGAGAGGAGGAGAGAGGAGGAGAGGAGGAGAGGAGGAGAGGAGGAGAGAGGAGGAGAGGAGGAGAGGGTTAGATGAATGAAGACTCAAGAGTGCTGGTGTACTTGACTCTTCATGTCGTGGCTACTGCAGGTTACAGTGGGTAATACCAACATGGATACTACATGTTGGTATTACCCACTGAGGAAACTCTGATATTTAAAGGGAGCAGCCTTGTCTCTGGATCCCGCCCTCTGCAGAGCTGGGAATGGTTGGAATTTCCAATTGAAGGGCAACATTGCTCCCACCTGGGGGTTGTTTCCAACCCTAGATGGCCACTTAATTGCTTACTTGCCCTCACAGAGATGAATTCTCAGAATTCAGAAAGGAATGCAGATTTAGGCTGATCACAGAAAATATTCAGAGAGATCGCCCCAGCTGAACAACTCTTACTGCCCCAGTCAGTAAAGGTTTTTAGTGAATTCTGTATATGTTGCCAGTATATACTTTCACTTCTCTCAACGCAACCAGAGGACTTCTGTCCGAAACGTAAACAACCACTGGGTGGCAGTGGCATCCTGTAACATCTCCCTTTTTCTTACTGAAAGTGATGCTACCTGTTTAACTTAGGCACAGGACTGAGGCCTATTGAACACGACAATGAAATACCAAGTTCCATCAGACCGCCAATAAACAGAAACTGGCCCCATTAAACTCCTCAAAGTGGCAGCTTGGACCGCTGAAGATGTGTCTATAATCCTCATATTCAGCCCTGAAGACGTCCCAGTCTGTGCTCCAGTCTCCACTGAGCTTCATGGGACCAGAGGGGGAATAATGCCATCTTGTCAATAAATCTCCGTCAGTTAGCCACGGAGCTGAAGCTAGCTAGTTAGCCAGTAGCGCTAGCTAGTAATACTGTGCTAAACTAGTCAAAACAAATAACAAAATATGCATATGCTCTCATGCCGTTATTGTGCTGATACACCATCTATTAGCTGCCAATTCATCGCTTTTATTAACAGCTAAGCCACTTCTGACCCCATGTGACATGAATGAAGACACAAGAGAGCTGCTGTACTGGACTATTCATGTTGTGGCTAGAGCAAGTTACAATACCAACATTAGTACTGAACATATACAACCACTTCATCCTGTAACAGAGAGAGGAGGAGAGGAGAGGAAACCAGGATGGATTTCAGCCTTTTCCACTCTTGCTAGTTTGGTTCCTGAGAGTGAGAGGGAGCTGAGGAGGTAAATCAGACGACTGTTGGAGCTGTGGAGGAGAAAAAAACTAACAAAAGCAGCAGCAGCAGCAGGAGGAGAACATAAAGGAGGATTATGATTATTCTGCTGTCTGGCACTCAGCTCTGACTTTGAACATTTGGTTAAACCTGATAATTAAGTGGAGCTGACAGCACTCTTTCCTCTCAGAGGATTCAGAGCTTTGATTGGATCAGAACAGTTCTGTTCCATTGATCTCCTCCTGATCTGATCTGGACATCCTGTTCCTACACCTCCTCTCCTCTTTCTTCTCTTGTCAACCAGACGAACAAACTTTCATCCTCATCACTAACGTAAAGCTCAGAGCATTTTAAATGAAGCAGGGCCGAGCCTCGTAACCACGGCGACGTTTAACTCATTAATGACAGAAAGCTGAGGAGGAAAAATAATAAAACACATGACAGAGTTCACTTTAAAGAGGAAATTAAACATCTTATTACGACTACGATGACTTTTGGTTTGTCCTGTTAGATTGTAGAAGAATATGGAAGGCTCCATCTTTTAGTTTAACCCTCTGAACCCCATTGGAATCTATTTTTTCTTTAACCCTTTGATGCTCAACATAGAAACACCTTCTAATGCACAACATGCATTCATTCCCTTCATGTTATTTCATGCTGCTGTGTGTTTGAATATCTTTATTATTATTACAACAGATCATTATATCCATGTTTCCTTTCATACTTTATGAAGAAAAATAGTTTTTGTATTATTACATCAAAATTACACACATGGGTCTAAAATGACCTTGTGCATTAGAAGAGCAGTGATACAAAAAGTGATTCACTGAATGAACAATGTGAGTATATGTGTAACTATGTTTGTCTTATTTTGAAGGTTTAACTTTAAAAGAGTTGTGAGAACCACCAGATTATATTGGAAAATCACATATTTTAACATTTGAGACTTATTAGAACCAAAAACACCAATTTAACAAACTAGGATCGTTAATATTTGTGTCTTCTTTGTCAGGTTTTAAACTGGTGACAACATATAAACACCTTCTAATGACCAACATGGGTCAGAAATCACCTTGTGCATTAGAAGAGTAGTGATAAAAAAAAGGGTTTTTATTCAAAAAGTAAGAAAAGAAAAGAAAAAATGAGGATGTATGATGATCAAAAACAAGTTATTTGAGGAAAACCTGGAATACTGAATGATGAAATGAATTTATGCCAAAGATATAGAATATAAAAACTTAGTCGGGTCACTTTAGACCATGTTGTGCATCAAAGGGTTAAAAGATTATCATAGAAAGAAAAACAGGCATTATTATTGTCAACTCTCTAACAGTTGGTGAACAGATCAAAAGATTCCACAAGAAAAGATGAAGAAAACAAACGATGATGTGTCATGTTTTCTTTTTTTTCTGATTTCTGTCATTCTAACTGTGTTATTCTGCACAAAGACACGTTGGAGATGTTCCCAAGGACACAGGGAGGGAAATGTAAAGAGAGAAAAAACCTCCATGAAACGTGTCGTTGAGGTTCAGAGGGTTAAACGGATCCGATCAACTGAAAAATATCTGTCTGTCTGTATGATACAGAAGCAACCAAACCACTTTAAACCTCTGAAGTCCAGCAGATTTTGGTCCAAATGAGTTAACTTCCTCTGCATTCAGTCTCTGTCTCTGTCTTTCCTCCACACAAACTAGCTATCAGTCAGATTTTTCATTTAATTTTAATTAACAAAGTAAAAATCTGCCAGGAACCCAAAATACAAACAAAAGACACATGTTTCTATGGAAATTTTTTTTTTACCATTTATACACACAAAAAATAAAAAATAATAAAACTACAAAACAGTCTTTTTGCATGTAAATTAAAAATAGTAATAGTTTTCATTGTAGAAAGAAAATTCACATGTGAAACATAAATGTGACACCGTGAAAGCTCCTATGATTGAACTTTAACTGGCTTTCTCAGCTTGTCTACATATCAGATATAAATAAAGTTACTACTGTAAATAAAACATGTATTTTCAATAAATAGATGGACTCCAGAGGGTTAAAAGAAGCACAACATGCCAGTGAATAATAACACAACTTTTATAGTTTGTTCATTCTGTATAAAAAAGTCAAATCAGGGTGAAAAAGTGGTTTAAAAAGTTCTGTTCCGTCTGGTTTCCTTTCTGTCATTCATGAACAACTCGTGGGATTTCATCCAAACACAGAGAACATGAAGCGAGTGAGTGTGTGTGTGTGTGTGTGTGTGTGTGTGAGTGTGTGTGTGTGTGAGTGTGTGTGATCAAAGCCTCTGTCATCATGTTATTAATAATACATACGTTAGACAGCAGCTTCAACAACAGCAGTTCAGACATCAGAATGTTTCATGTCAAATAAAACAGTGAATCATGTTGCAGCTGACGGATCTGTGCCAGCTCTGTTATCTGATGTTGAGTTATTACATTATTTATATGATATAAAAACTGTATAAAACATCAACAAATGCTGCCATGTCACTATGACTTAGCACACATGATGTTTTATGGATCGTCCTAGCTGCACTACAAAAAACAACTGACAAAAAATAAGAAATAAATAACTAGAAAATGTCCTCTGGGTAAATAGTGAAAGGGCCACTACTGCCGGTGTGTGTACACTATGATGAGATTCTTCAGAGATTTATAACAATTAATACTAGTAATGTTATGATACTATATAATATACAAGGAGCACACCTACAACAAGCATTCCTTTACAAGTATTTATTTATACAGCAACCTATGACCTTTAACCTCAAAATGTGTGTGTGTGTGTGTGTGTGTGTGTGTGTATGTGTGTCTTTCTGTGTATCTGGAGGAGTGTGCGCGCTTACACACTTGTGTGTGTGCGTGTATCTGTAACTGTAATCACATCAAAGGAGCAAAGGCTTTGTGGTCGACCAATCAGAGCAGAGCAATCAACATAATTAACTGCCGCTGTAGAATGTTCCTGAACAGTGACAGCAGCCAGAGGTGGACAGACTGGAATTTCTGCCCTCGAACAGAAAGCATTTTTGGCAAAACCATAATACCTATCATTGATCCGACTTCACTTTGAGCGTCCTGAGTTCTTCCTGAACGTCTAAATATGGTTTTTTTTTTTCAGAAAAATGAAAAAATAGCTTTGTTAGAGCCATCTGAAAAAACTGTTACATCTCCCTTTTTCAGAAATCTTCCTGCGTTTTTAATATGGGAGCCAATGAGGCTGTTGGTGGTGTTGGTGGAGCATCTGTGCGTCCTACGCTCAAACTATAACTCTGACAGCTTTACCAGAGGATTGTGAGGGAGAAGACTAATTTTCCTACGTTTCTATGTATAAATTATTTCTGTAGAGTGGAATTTGCGGCCTGGAGCGCAGTTTTCAAATTTATTTTTTGACAGTTTTTTCTCTCCCTCTACACTCTGGCGATGATGTCACACACTGTGACACGAACATTCCGTGCAATACACACCCATTATAATCTCAGAATTTCTCCAAAAATGATCATGGTCATTGAACAGGGATTGATAAAAAACTATATGACCTATCGAAACGTGGATTAATACACCGATACACAAGACTTGTGTCCACTGTTTAAAGTTTAAATGGAGTCTCTAGGTGAAATTATGCCGGAGAAGTAGACGTTTAAAAATCCCCAATTATTGTTCTTTTTCGCTCAAATTTTTTTGGCCGTCCCATTCATTTCAATGCAAACTTTTGGGCAGTTTTTTGCGACTTTTGCGTAAGTGCACACACTCCTCCAGATACACGTTTCACACCACACACACACACACACACAAACACACACATTTTGAGGTTAAAGGGCATTGTTATAAATCTCTGAAGAATGTCATCATAGTGTACACACACCGGCAGTAGCCCCCGTGGCCCTTTCAGAATTTCCCCAGAGGAAATTTTCTAGTTTATATTTAAACTTTAATATCAGTTCATCTCTGGGAGGATTGTTACCTGTGTGGTTACTTAGTGGTTGTGTAGTGTGTGTAGTTACCTGGTTGTGTGTCCCATCAGCGTAGCCTGGTTCATGGCCCTCAGCCAGGTGTGTGTGTAGTGTGTGGTTGTGTAGTGTGTGTAGCTACCTGGTTGTGTGTCCCATCAGCGTAGCCTGGTTCATGGCCCTCAGCCAGGTGTGTGTGTAGTGTGTGGTTGTGTAGTGTGTGTAGCTACCTGGTTGTGTGTCCCATCAGCGTAGCCTGGTTCATGGCCCTCAGCCAGGTGTGTGTGTGGTTGTATAGTGTGTGTAGTTACCTGGTTGTGTGTCCCATTAGCGTAGCCTGGTTCATGGCCCTCAGCCAGGTGTGTGTGTGGTTGTGTAGTGTGTGTAGTTACCTGGTTGTGTGTCCCATTAGCGTAGCCTGGTTCATGGCCCTCAGCCAGGTGTTCATGTCCTCCTGCGTGTCGGCGCTGAAGTAGTACGTCCTCATTCCCGTGTGCTCCGCCTGCGAGCCAATCACAGAGCTCTGCTTGTAAATGTACGAGCGCATGCCGGTGTGGCTAGCCTATAGGAGGAGAGAGGAGGCGGGGTCAGAGAGGTCAGAGGTCAGCAGCGAGCTCCGGAGACGGGAGGCGTCATGCTGTCGACAAGAGAAACAACATCAGAGCCACAGAGAGAAACCACCAGATACAGACACAGAGCAGCCAGACAACCACAGACACCACGGACCAATGAGAGCACAGAACCTGCTGACCAATGAGAGCACAGATCCTTCTGACCAATGAGAGCACAGAACCTGCTGACCAATGAGAGCATAGATCCTTCTGACCAATGAGAGCACAGAACCTCCTGACCAATGAGAGCACAGAACCTCCTGACCAATGAGAGCACAGAACCTCCTGACCAATGAGAGCATAGATCCTTCTGACCAATGAGAGCATAGATCCTTCTGACCAATGAGAGCACAGATCCTCCAGACCAATGAGAGCACAGAACCTCCTGACCAATGAGAGCATAGATCCTTCTGACCAATGAGAGCATAGATCCTTCTGACCAATGAGAGCATAGATCCTTCTGACCAATGAGAGCACAGAACCTCCTGACCAATGAGAGCACAGAACCTCCTGACCAATGAGAGCATAGATCCTTCTGACCAATGAGAGCATAGATCCTTCTGACCAATGAGAGCACAGATCCTCCAGACCAATGAGAGCACAGATCCTCCTGACCAATGAGAGGACAGAACCTCCTGACCAATGAGAGCACAGATCCTTCTGACCAATGAGAGCACAGATCCTTCTGACCAATGAGAGGACAGATCCTTCTGACCAATGAGAGCACAGATCCTCCTGACCAATGAGAGCACAGATCCTCCTGGGGTGAGGCTAAATATAACTGCTAACTGCCAGCTAGCAAATTCTGAAACAGTTTGTGTAAGTAGAGCAGGTAAACAAAAAGCAGAAGGTGAATCAGCACCAAATGAAACTATCAAAACAAAGACAATAAAATAAGCCGAGGCATATCTGGCCTCAGCTTCACCAGCGATGGTGATGGAGAGAGACAGTGTGTTGTTGTGTTGTGTGTCTAAAATATCAGTTTCTGACTGATATCAGTGTGAAGCTGAACCAGTTACGAAGCCACTTGGAGAGTTCACATCCTGAACACAAAGACACACAGAGAAGATCAGTGATTTCCTCAGAAAAAAACAGTCAACTGTCGTGAACAACAGAGTTTCTTCACTAAAGCAGCTTCTGAGCCTGTAAATGTTCAACTCTCCTCCTATAAACTACAAAGTTACTCACAATAACAAGCTGCACACAATAACAGAGGGTTGATACGACCTATTGATATGATTCAGCTGTTATTGATGAAGCAACAGCAGCTAACTATGATACATTTATAACAACAGACCTGGAGCAGCGAGTCCCGTGTGACTCGTTACAGTTCACTCTAAAGGCCACTTGTTGTGGTTCTGTATTAATTACAGACAGTGTTGGGCTGGGCCCTTGATATATTTTATTTAGAAAAGTGTTTGTGAACCACTGCGTTGAAGTGGATGAGAAGAATCATCAGGCAGCTCAGCACCAGAGCTGAGAATAAAGGGACACGACGGATAAAAGCACCACATGTTTTCTTCTCTATCACCAACGGTTTCAGTTTCTGATGGGAGCCACTTCATCAAGATTGTGGATCGGAGATGGCAGCCATATAAAGTCTATGAGAACCAATATATCTTTCAAGCCACTTAGAAGGTCAATGTTAGTGTCAAAATCTACATTTTCTGGGCCAAAGAATCATTTAACTCTATGGAGTCTTATAGGGCTAATATGTCCCTTTTTGAATCTTTTTCATGTCTTTTTGTGTCTTTTTTGGTCATTTTGTGTCTTTTTTTTAGTAGTTTTGTGTCTTTTTTTGTAATTTTGTGTCTTTTTTTAGTCGTTTTGTGTCTTTTTGTGTTTTTTGTGTCTTTTTTTTAGTAATTTTGTGTCTTTTTTTTAGTCTGCTTTGTTTTCTAGTCTGGATGGAGTCAACAAGTCTGGATTATTTGGAGCTTTTGGACACTACACAGTGTTAACTGATCATTTTTAGTTGCTACTTTAATATGGTTTCTTCCATCTAGCAGAGTGAATGTTGTGATCCCAGAGAAGATGAAGTGATTTCTAAGAGGTTAGAGGGTTGGTGGAGGTGGAGAAGCAGTAATACTAGTGAAGTTTCTCTCCAGATGAAGGGAATGAGAATAAAACATCAACATGTTTGTGGTCTACTGAGACCTGGATCAGTCCAGATACTGGGCTTTAAGTCTGAGAGAGACACCAAGACGCTCTCTGTTGGATAATTCATACAGGCAGAAATCTTCTTCTCTCTTCTTTATAGACGCGCTAAAAATATCTCAGCGTGATGTCACTGATGATATAATTGGCTGGTTATCTACAGAGAAAACACACCATCAAGGAAGAGAAAAGGCCAAGAAAGTGATGAACAGAACATCTCTAGCAGCTCTTTAACCCTCTAAAGTCTCTAAAGTCTCCAAATAATCCAGACTTGTTGCCTCCATCAGACTAGAAAACAAAGCAGCGTGGAGCCCTACTGTACATTTACCTCTAAAGTTCTGGCTGTAAACTCCATGAGGCCAGTTTCAGTTTGATGATGATATACCAAGTAAAACTGGAGACAAGCTCAAATAGATTTAGTATCAAATGATAGAACTGGATGGAACCCTCTTATATGGTAGATTTGACACCTTTGGTCACATTTGACACATTTAAAATTCTTTATTGAGCATGATAGTGTTTTGATAGTTAAAAAAGATTCAAAATCACATTTTATGTTGGACTAAAGGAATAAAAAAGACACAAAATGACCAAAAAAAGACACAAAACGACTAAAAAGAGACACAAAATGACCAAAAAAAGACACAAAATGACTTACAAAGACACGAAAAGACATAAAAGGAGTAAAGAATGGAGAGAATGTCCCTCTCAGACTGTATAGAGTTAGTTAATGAAGTGTTGATGAAGAGGTTATCTCTCCACTCAGCTCTCATCTGTTACTGTCCTACTTCCTCTAACCGTCCTTCCTTTATCTTCTGATTCACTGAAGACAAATGAGAGAACCCACTCAACAACAGATGCATGCAAATTAAAAGTAATTAAACACTAAATCTTCACTGATTCACTCACTGAATAATGAATCAGAGACGTGAGGAAGCTGAGCAGAGCTGCACACACTAAAGGGCCAAAAAAGACACTAAAGGGCCAAAAAAGACACTAAAGGACCAAAAAAGACACTAAAGGACCAAAAAAGACACTAAAGGGCCAAAAAAGACACTAAAGGACCAAAAAAGACACTAAAGGGCCAAAAAAGACACTAAAGGACCAAAAAAGACACTAAAGGGCCAAAAAAGACACAAAAGGACCAAAAAAGACACTAAAGGACCAAAAAAGACACTAAAGGGCCAAAAAAGACACTAAAGGACCAAAGAAGACACTAAAGGACCAAAAAAGACACTAAAGGGCCAAAAAAGACACTAAAGGACCAAAAAAGACACTAAAGGGCCAAAAAAGACACTAAAGGACCAAAAAAGACACTAAAGGGCCAAAAAAGACACAAAAGGACCAAAAAAGACACTAAAGGACCAAAAAAGACACTAAAGGGCCAAAAAAGACACTAAAGGACCAAAGAAGACACTAAAGGGCCAAAAAAGACACTAAAGGACCAGAAAAGACACTAAAGGACCAAAAAAGACACTAAAGGACCAGAAAAGACACTAAAGGACCAAAAAAGACACTAAAGGGCCAGAAAAGACACTAAAGGACCAAAAAAGACACTAAAGGACCAAAAATAGATGCAAAAATGACACAAAATTATCAAAATAGACACAAATTGACCAAAAAAGACGCAAATTACCAAAAATAGATGTAAAAATGACTAAAAAAGACATAAAATTACAAATTATAGATGCAGAAATGACCAAAAAGACACAGACAGTCCATGAATCCTGCAGACAGACTGAATGCTGTTCTCTCTCTGTTACTATAAATCTGAATAATAATAATAATAATAATAATAATAATAATAATAATAACAATAATAATAATAAGGATAAACTGCAGCTCTCAGACGTGTTACAAACAGACAAGCTGTGATCGTTCACCTCCTCCTCTCCTCCGTCTGAAGCAGACTCCTCTCCTGCTGCTGCTACTAACACAACAAGTTAAACTATCGTTTCCTCCTCATCATCATCATCATCATCATCATCATCATCAGAGCCTCCTTGATGCTGATCCTGGTTCATATTTAGAGATCTGGAGCTGATTGCAGCTCACTCCACTCCTAATAACTTCTCTCTGTCTGAGTGGATGGTGGAGTATATTTTATTCAAGGCATCTTATTTTGACAGTCTTCTTGTAAATTCTGTGGTGGATTCTGTTAACACACTGCGCTCTTATTTTTGAAAGCTGCATGTGTTAAGACAAGCTAGTTTTTCTGAGTAATTTTTTTCTGTTTTTCTGACTATTTTTTCAGTTTTTTCTGAGTAATTTTTTTCTGTTTTTCTGACTATTTTTTCAGTTTTTTCTGAGTAATTTTTTTTCTGTTTTCCTGACGTTTTTTTCTGTTTTTCAGAGTAATTTTTTTTCTGT
Source organism: Centropristis striata (assembly GCF_030273125.1). Taxonomy (NCBI): domain Eukaryota; kingdom Metazoa; phylum Chordata; class Actinopteri; order Perciformes; family Serranidae; genus Centropristis; species Centropristis striata. Next base: position 41,544,813 of record NC_081522.1, read on the forward strand.
TTTTCTGACAATTTTTTTTCTGTTTTTCGTGGTAATTCTTTTAAAGAATTATGGCGGTATAATCATGAACGCTATGATATGGACCAGCCCTAACAGACATGTATATTTAAAGATGTGGAGTCGACTCCAGGCCTAATAACTCCTCTCTGGATGGAGGAGGAGGAGGAGGAGGAGGAGGAGTAATAACTCCTCTCTGTGGATGGAGGAGGAGGAGGAGGAGGAGTAATAACTCCTCTCTGTGGATGGAGGAGGAGGAGGAGTAATAACTCCTCTCTGTGGATGGAGGAGGAGGAGGAGGAGGAGTAATAACTCCTCTCTGTGGATGGAGGAGGAGGAGGAGTAATAACTCCTCTCTGTGGATGGAGGAGGAGAAGGAGTAACTCCTCTCTGTGGATGGAGGAGGAGGAGGAGGAGGAGTAACTCCTCTCTGTGGATGGAGGAGGAGGAGGAGTAATAACTCCTCTCTGTGGATGGAGGAGGAGGAGGAGGAGGAGTAATAACTCCTCTCTGTGGATGGAGGAGGAGGAGGAGTAATAACTCCTCTCTGTGGATGGAGGAGGAGAAGGAGTAACTCCTCTCTGTGGATGGAGGAGGAGGAGGAGTAACTCCTCTCTGTGGATGGAGGAGGAGGAGGAGTAATAACTCCTCTCCGTGGATGGAGGAGGAGTTATTACTCCTCTCTGTGGATGGAGGAGGAGGAGGAGTAATAACTCCTCTCTGTGGATGGAGGAGGAGGAGGAGGAGTAATAACTCCTCTCTGTGGATGGAGGAGGAGTAGTAACTCCTCTCTGTGGATGGAGGAGGAGTAACTCCTCTCTGTGGATGGAGGAGGAGGAGGAGTAACTCCTCTCTGTGGATGGAGGAGGAGGAGGAGTAATAACTCCTCTCTGTGGATGGAGGAGGAGGAGGAGTAACTCCTCTCTGTGGATGGAGGAGGAGGAGGAGTAATAACTCCTCTCTGTGGATGGAGGAGGAGGAGTAACTCCTCTCCGTGGATGGAGGAGGAGTCGGAGGAGGAGTAACTCCTCTCTGTGGATGGAGGAGGAGGAGTAACTCCTCTCCGTGGATGGAGGAGGAGTCGGAGGAGGAGTAACTCCTCTCCGTGGATGGAGGAGGAGTCGGAGGAGGAGTAACTCCTCTCTGTGGATGGAGGAGGAGGAGGAGTAACTCCTCTCTGTGGAGGAGGAGGAGGAGGAGTAACTTTCCCTGCCAGTCTGGAGGTGGAAGAGTCTGATTATGTCCTCATAAAGTCTCTTTATTGTTTAAAGTTATTCTCATGTGGCTAAAGATAATAAAATGTTACATTTATAACTGCAGTTCCATTAAATTCACAAAGCGGTTTGTCACTTTTAGAGCTGCGTTTCTCCTCCAGCAGCTCGTTCTCATTCTGCTGCTGCCGTGCAGATTAATTCCTCATTAGATGAAGTGACTGAGCACAAACCTTCATATTTATATTATTCAGGATCAGCTGAGCAGCTCTGAGGGAACAGCTGATTACATGATTACTGAGTGGAGGACTGAGCTACTGAGGCATCTCAGATATACAACACTCTCTCTTTATGATGCATTAAAACATGCAGATTAATGCTAGATAATGCTTATAGAACTGGATATTTACAGCTGTATGCACAATGCTTAGAGCAATATTCACAACACATTATAAAGCATTATAAGGCATTTTAAAATGACTTGTTTACCTTTAAACAAGGCTTAACATGGCTTTTTTTTAAAGCGCCATAACTAAAAAACGAGGTGACATGGAAAAATGGAAAAAAGGGATCTAATCATCTAACACTGTACCTATAAATAAACATGTTCTTATGGTCATTTTTTATGTATAGTTTTATTATATTTGAATTTTACCTTCATATGTTCATATTTGTAACCTATATTTACATGTTTCAGGTCTGAAACAGTTCATTGAACATATTTGTGTTTTTTATTGTCATAAATAGTATAATTTTATTTCAGATTTCATGATTTTTGTGTATTTTTGGGCTCAATATGTTAATAAAGTGTGTTAAAGTGAAAAAATAATAGTCAGATCATGTTGAAATTGTGGTGAGAAAATACAGAATACCAAACATGAGTATAGTAAATATTATGTGGTATATCAAGGGCAAACAGGCTCAGAGCCCAGAGGGTTAAACATTACAATATATAATAATGTATGAGCACATACTGCATGAATAATGCATAAAAACACAGACATAATTGAAAAGATCAGTCCTGTTGTCACTTTGGGAATAATTCATATTTCTTCCTTTAGATTTTGACCTTTTAAACCTTCATGTTGGGCCTTAAAGAGCTCAGGAGGAACATGTGTACGTTTTGTTTCCACACTCTGAAACTGGTACACAGACATCAATTGAATTTTATAATTCTACTAATATTATGACACTAATAATATTAATGGAGCTCCTTGCATGGAAACCGTGCAGAACTATCTGATTTAAAAGGAGTGAACAGACAGGAGACTAAAGTATTGACTATCTGAACCATGTCTCCGTCTCTGCATCAGAAGAGCCTGTCGAGTGTTTCTAAAGAGAGTTTTCTGTTCCTCTGCTGTCTCCGTGTTCAGTCAGTCTGAGAGGTTTCATCCTCAACGTGTCTCCTTAAAGCTCCTGATGAGAGAAATGAGCTGCAGATGTTTGCTTAAAGTCCACAGAGCTCCCACAGGAGATATATATATATATATATATATATATATATATATATATATATATATATATACCAGCAGCTGTGGAGCGTCTCTGTCAGGCCTGAAGAAGGCCTGACAGAGACGGAGAGACGGACGAGCATCAACAAACAGCCTGAAACCTCCTGACGAGAGGAGAAACAGCGTCTGAGGAGCAGCTGTCAGAGGAATCCTGCTGCTGCCATCAACACTCTGACAGGCTTCATGAAGCCTCATGAAGCCTCATAAAGCCTCATGGAGCTGCAGCCGGACGGCTTCATGAGGAGAGACGGAGCTCTCACATGTTCACACAGCAGCAATAAACAGACTCACATTCAGACTGAAATTGAAACTAGAAGCAGAGATCTCTATCTTAAATCCTGTTTACGAGCTGATTTCTGACCACGTGTCCAGTTCTCTCCTGTCACCAGTAGGGCTGGCCATATGGCTCTAAAATATTTTTCTTTTAAAGATTAAAAGGCTGTTTGCAGTCCTGTTTACAGTCCCTTAATTTGTGATTTGTGTGTGTTTGTTTGATGGGTGCGTGCCTTGGTTGGTTATTTATTTAATATTTATCTTTTTTGCACTGGTGGGAGAAGAGCTGAGCCTCAATTTCGTTGTGCTAACGTATTTTTTTATACTACCGTGCAATGATAATAAAGACTCTATTCGATATTCCGGTGCTCCTGGTTCCTGCCGGCCAGTCCTCGTTCAGTGTTCTCTCGCCTTCGAACTCCAGTCCTCCACCTTCCCACCGAGAGGTCCCGGGTGGGTTCATCGTCTCTCTGCTCTCGGGCGGAGCCAAAGACTGGGGAACAGCTGAGTGGGAGAAGGAATCCTCCATCTTCTCCGCCGAGCTCCGGAAAGTCTTCGATCACGCCCGGAGGAGGCTGCTCGAGGTTTGTTCAACCGGACACGGGGAGAACTCCGTGTCTGACTACTCCATCGAGTTCAGCATCACGGCAGCTGAGAGTAACTGGAACGCTGCTTCTCTTCTGGATGCTTTCTACCACGGACTCTCCGACCGCATTAAGGACGAGCTGTGATCTTCCTGCCAGCTTGGATGAGCTTGTCGCTCTCGACTACAGGGGACTCAATGACATTACAGTCAAGAACAGGTTCCCTCTTCCACTAATCTCCTCTGCCTTTGAACTGCTACAGGGAGCTACCATTTTTTCCAAACTCGACCTCGGCAACGCTTACCATTTAGTAAGAATCAGGGAAGGGGACGAGTGGAAGACTGCCCTCCATACTCCTCGTGGGCACTATGAGTATTTAGTTATGCCATTTGGTCTCACCAATGCCTCTGCTGTCTTCCAGGGGTTGGTTAATGATGTCCTTCAGGATCTACTAAATATCTGTGTTTTTGTTTACCTGGATGATATTCTCGTCTTCTCCAAGTCCAAACAGGAGCATGTGGTGCATGTATACACCAAGTTCATTCAGAGGCTCCTGGAGAATCAGCTCTTCATTAAGGCGGAGAAATGCCAGATCCACGTCTCCGAGGTATCCTTCCTGGGGTTCATCATCAACGCTGGTAACATCCGGATGGACCCAGCCAAGACCAGGGCGGTCACCGACCGGCCTGGTCCTTCCACACGCAAAGAACTTCAAGGCTTCCTGGGGTTCGCTAACTTCTACCGATGGTTCATCCGAAGCTACAGCTCGGTAGCGGCTCCTCTCACCGCCCTCACCTCCCTGAAGGAGCCTTTCCAATGGTCCGCCGCTGCTGAGAGAGCTTTTGGTGAGTTGAAGTCACGATTCTCCTCGGATCCCATCCTCATATTCCCTGACCCCTCTCGCCAGTTAATTGTTGAAGTGGATGCCTCGGACACTGGTGTGGGGTTAGTTCTGTCTCAGCGGTCGGCAGAGGATCAGAAGGTTCACCTTCTTCTCCCGGAAGTTGTCTCCTGCGGAGAGGAATTATGACATAGGGAACCGGGAGCTGTTGGCGGTGAAGCTTGCAGACACTGGTTGAAGGGAGCAGAGCAGCCGTTTGTGGTCTGGACAGATCACAAAAATCTGGAATACATTCGTTCAGCCAATCGGTTGAACTCCCGTCAAGCTAGGTGGCCCTCTTCTTTAAGCGCTTTGAATTCTCCCTCTCCTACCGACCAGGCTCAAAGAACATCAAACCCGTCAGTTCCAGCCGGAGAGCGCTACTACCCATCCTGAAGACATCTTCCCTCCGACATGTGTCATCGGAGCAGTAACCTGGGAGGTGGAGGATCAGGTGAAGCGCTCCCAGTGCTTGTCCTGATAACCGCCTGTTTGTTCCTGCGAGCCTCCGTCCTCAGGTCCTCCAGTGGGGTCACTGTTCTCGCCTGGCTTGTCACCCTGGGGTGAGACACACCCTAGCTCTGTTCCGGTTCTGGTGGTCCTCCATGGAGGATCTGCTCCCAACACAAGAGTACTCACCAAGCTCCCTCCGGCCTCTTTCATCCACTGCCGGTTCCTCGTCGCCCCTGGTCCCACATCTCTTTGGACTTTGTCACCGGCCTACCACCCTCTGACGGTAACACAGTCATACTCACGGTTATTAATCCGTTTTCCAAGACCACCCACCTGATTCCATTACCCAAATTACCCACTGCCAAAGAAACTGCTGAAGTCATGCTGCAACATGTGTTCCAGCTACATGGTCTCCCCTGGGTCTCCCTCACTTTTGGTCTGGGTTTGGCAGTCTGCTGGGGGCCTCCGTCAGTCTGTCATCTGGTTTCCATCCTCAGTCTAACGGCTGAACGCATGAATCAACTGATGGAGACGGCGCTGTGCTGTCTCACCTTCCCCAACCCATCCTCATGGTCCAAACAACTCCTGTGGGTAGAGTACGCCCATAACACCCTTCTCAGTTCAGCCACCGGCCTCTCTCCTTTCCAGTGCTCCCGGGTTACCAACCACCGCTCTTCCCTGAGCAGGAACGTGAGGCCAGCGTCCCCTCAGTGCAGGCATTCATCCGACGATGTTGATGCACTTAGATGCAAGCCAGCTCCACCCTTTTTTCGCTCAGCCAACCGGCACCGCACCCCTGCACCCCGTTGCACCCCGTTACACCCCGTTGCACCCCGTTACACCCCGTTACACCTCGTTACACCCCGTTACACCCCGTTACACCCCGTTACACCTCGTTACACCTCGTTACACCCCGTTACACCCCGTTACACCCCGTTACACCTCGTTACACCCCGTTACACCTCGTTACACCCCGTTACACCCCGTTACACCCCGTTACACCTCGTTACACCCCGTTACACCCCGTTACACCTCGTTACACCCCGTTACACCCCGTTACACCCCGTTACACCTCGTTACACCTCGTTACACCCCGTTACACCCCGTTACACCCCGTTACACCTCGTTACACCCCGTTACACCTCGTTACACCTCATTACACCCCGTTACACCTCGTTACATTACATTACATTACATTACATGTCATTTAGCAGACGCTTTTGTCCAAAGCGACTTACAATAAGTGCATTCAACCTGATGGTACTAGACATAGACCACAGGAATCAAGTAAGTACATAACTTTAAGAGCTAACTGTCATTGCTACAGGAGTGCTATATGTTAAAGAAGAAAAGAATAGAAAAGAAGAAGAAGAAGAAGAAGAAGAGCAAATTTTTTTTTTTTTTTTTTTTAAATATATATATGTGTTAGGTGACCATGGCTTAACCGAGGTATTGTTGGAAGAGATAGGTCTTCAGCCTGCGGCGGAAGATGTACAGGCTGTCTGAGGTCCTGATGTCGGTGGGGAGCTCGTTCCACCATTTGGGAGCCAAGATAGAGAAAAGTCTGGAAGAGGTTTTGAGGCGAGTTGACCCACGGAGGGTGGGAGTCGCCAGCTGTTTGGCTGATGCAGAGCGGAGAGGACGGGCAGGGGTGTAGAGTTTGACAAGGTCCTGGATGTAAGTAGGACCTGAACCGTTAGCAGCAGAGTACGCCAGAGCTAGAGTCTTGAAGCGTATCCTAGCAGCCACAGGTAGCCAGTGTAGGGAGCGGAGGAGGGGTGTTGTGTGTGAAAATTTGGGAAGATTGAAGACCAATCGAGCAGCTGCATTCTGGATGAGTTGCAGAGGTCGGATGGCTTTGGCAGGCAGACCTGCCATGAGGGAGTTGCAGTAGTCCAGGCGTGAGATGACCAGTGCCTGGACCAGGACCTGAGCTGCCTTCTGAGTGAGAAACGGACGGATTCTCCTGATGTTATGCAGCAAGAATCTGCTAGATCTGGTGGTAGCGGTGATGTTTGTGTTGAGGGACAGTTGGTTGTCAAGAGTCACGCCAAGGTTCTTGGCGGTTTCTGTGGAGACAACCACTGTGTTCTGGACAGTGATGTGGAGGTCAGTGGTGGGGGAGCCCTTCCCTGGGAGGTAGAGTAGCTCGGTCTTGCCCAGGTTGAGTTTGAGGTGGTGCGAGGACATCCACTGGGAGATGTTGGCCAGACATGCAGAGATACGTGCTGCTGCCTGTGTTTCAGACTGGGGAAATGAGAAGATTAGCTGGGTGTCGTCGGCATAGCTATGATAGGAGAAGCCATGCGAGTGGATGAGGGAGCCAAGGGAGTTGGTGTAAATTGAGAAGAGGAGCGGACCAAGGACCGAGCCTTGAGGGACCCCGGTGGTGAGTAGACAGGGTTCTGAAACAGAACCCCTCCAAGTTACACGGAAGGTGCGGTCCTTGAGGTAGGATTTGAGCAGAGACAGGGCAGAGCCAGATACTCCCAGGTGGTGAAGGGTGGAGATGAGGATCTGGTGATCCAGTGTCAAAAGCTGCAGAAAGGTCCAGTAGAACCACCACAGATGAGAGAGAGGCTGCCTTCGCCTTGTGAAGCTGTTCAGTCACAGCGAGAAGGGCAGTCTCTGTTGAGTGGCCCTTCTTAAAACCAGACTGGTGAGGGTCAAGGAGGTTGTTCCCATGCAGATAGCAGGATAGTTGGTTGAAGATAGCCCGTTCCAGAGTTTTGGAGAGGAACGGCAGGAGAGAGACGGGTCTGTAGTTGTCCACTAAGGATGGGTCGAGGGTGGATTTATTTAAGAGAGGATTCACCCTCGCTTCCTTCAGAGAGTTAGGAAAGCAGCCAGTAGTCAAGGAAGTGTTGATAAGATGGGAGAGGAACGGGAGGAGATCAGGAGCAATAGACTGAAACAGGTGGGAGGGAATAGGATCCAGCTGACAAGTGGTAGGACGGGCAGAGGTTACAAGGCTGAGCACTTGAGGAGGAGACAGTGGAGTGAATGCTGAAAGGGAGGGAGACGCTGATGGGGAGGGAGGAGAGGCAGGTTGTGAGACTGGATGGGTAAATGACGAGCGTATGTCCTCAATCTTTTTCAGGAAGTGGCTGACAAAGTGGGTCGGTAGGAGGGAGGAGGTAGGAGGGGGGGTTGGAGGGACCAAGAGATTTGTAAAGATTGAGTAGAGCTTCTTCGGGTTGGAGAATGAAGATTGAATCTTGGCCTGATAGAAAGAGCTTTTTCCAGCTGAGATCAGAGATGAGAAGGCAGCAAGAAGAGATTGGTAGTTGCGTAGGTCCTCAGGGTGTTTAGTTTTCTGCCATTTCCGTTCTGCTGCCCGTAGGGGAGCTCTGGTGGCACGCACAGAGTCCGACAGCCAAGGGGCAGGGGAGGACTTGCGCACTTTACGAGGAGTGAGAGGACAGAGTGAGTCAAGAGAGGAGGAGAGGGTGGCAAGGAGAGTGTCGGTTGCAGAGTTGGGCTGCAGAAGTGAGAAAGAGTCTGATGAAGGGAGGGATGAGAGAACAGTTGAGGCCAGAGCAGGAGGAGAGAGAGAGCGAATGTTGCGGCGGACCAGTGCAGTATCTGTCGGTGAGGACAGACAGTCCGATCGGGAGAGTGGGAGGGAGAACTTGATAAAGTAGTGGTCGGAGACATGAAGTGGGGTTACAGAGAGATTGGTAGTCGAGCAACTCCTGGTGAAAATGAGATCAAGGAGGTTGCCGGCTTTGTGAGTAGGGGGTGATGGAGTGAGCAAAAGAGCGAAGGAGGAGAGTAGAAGTAGTAGGTCTGCTGACTTCTCGGGCTGGATGTTGAAGTCCCCGAGAAGGACAAGTGGTGGACCATCTTCAGGGAAGTTTGACAGTAGGACGTCAAGCTCCTCCAGAAAATCTCCAAGTGGACCAGGTGGGCGGTAGAGAACAACAATGGTTATTGGTGAGGGAGAGGTTATGGAGACAGCGTGGAATTCAAAGAACCGTGGAGAGAACTGTGGCAGTGGATGGAGGGAGAACTTCCAGTCACGGTTGATAAGAAGACCTGTTCCTCCACCCCTACCAGTGTGTCTAGGAGTGTGAGAGAAGGAGAAGGCAGCAGAAAGAGCTGCAGGAGTGGAGGAGTTGGTTGGTGTTAGCCATGTCTCAGTGAGGGCCCCGTTACACCCCGTTACACCTCGTTACACCCCGTTACACCCCAGGGCAGCGTGTCTGGTTATCCACGCGGGATCTTCCTCTCAGAGTGGAGTCCAGGAAGTTGGCTCCCCGTTTTGTGGGTCCTTTCCCCATCTCGAACGTCATCAACCCGGCATCGGTCCGTCTTCGTCTACCACGGTCCATGAGGACACCTTCCAACGGACCCTAGTCTGTTTTTGCCTGATCTTCCTGTTCTGAACCTGCCTGTTTATTGAATTTTTGGATACCTGCCTGCACCTTGTCGGATTTGTTTGCCTGTTTGGACTGATCTCCCGGTTTTGACCTTTTTCCTGAACATTTCAGTAAACTGAGTTTCCTGCTGATCTGCTGTCTCTGTGTCATGTTTTTGGGTTCTACTCTGGCAGTGCTGGTGATCTTTACAGACGTATCCTCCACCAGACACATGAAGTCTGCTGTCCATGCCTCTCTCTGTCACCAGGCTTCATTCTCTCCTCTATTCTAGTTACATCAGACACTCAGAACTCATAATAACAACGACAGCAGCAGCAGCAGCAGCAGCAGCAGCATTAACGGTCTAAAATAAGAGCAGCGAGCCTCTTTGTGAGGAATGCTGAGAGGGTCATTACACCTCCACACTGCAGCTAAAGCACCTCCTCTCTGGGCTCCGGGTCCCTGTGGGAGGCTGCGGGCCTCCTCATTATTGGTTTATCCACAACATTGTTTGACTGTGTTTTATGGAAGAAAAAGTCCCTGTGGTCACCTCTCTCTCACTTCCTCTCTCACCACCACCTCTCTCTTCCTCTCTTTATTCTGCTCCTCTAATCTCTTCCTCCTCCTCGAACGGAGACAGATCACTCACTACTGCCACTCAGGAAGCTTTACAATAGTGGCAGCTTTTACCAAACACACTCACACACACACACACACACACACACACACACATACACTCTCTTCGTCAGGCGCTATTTAAAGAGTCATTGTTACTCGTAGAGAGATAAGCCTCAGCAGCCTCCACAGAGCTCCTGATAAGGTTCACCCTGCTCAACTTTCAGCTGTAGAAATTTATTTTACAATAAAAAAAAAACATCCAAATGGAAACACCAACTGCATGTGGGCGTCTCAGTTTTAAGTCTTTTATAAAAACATTTCTACTGCGTGAGAGAATCCTGTTAGAAACGAGACTAGAACAGTTTAAAGTTCCTCCAGCAGCAGCTGCTTCACACTAATCAACTCTAAAGCGACTGAGCCACTTCAGAGATCCTTTGGGCTGAAAATGTCCACAGAGTGACTGTGGGGTTTCACAGCAAACATCTCCTGCTGTAGATTATTTCATTAATTAGTGGAGAAGCAGCGTGAGGTGAGGTGAGATAAAGTTGCTCTGCATGCTGTAAGTCGATGTGACAGATGGAGGAAACAGCAGAGCAGCACATGAACGAGAAGCCTCACAACCAGATCAGCCAAATACAAAGAATACAAAGATCCAGAAACCAGGACGGAGGAAGTGTACTGCATTCACTGGAAAAATAAAAAACTCTGTTTTTTCTGAGTAATTTATTTTTGGGTTTTTCGGGGTCATTATTATTGTTTTAATGAGTATTATTTTCCCAGTTTTTCTGACTAGTTTTTTCTGACTATTCTTTTTTGTATTTCAGAGAATTTTTTCCTGTTTTTCTGGCAAATTTTTCGGACAAATTTACTCTGAAAAATAGTCAGAAAAACAGGAAAAAAATACCACAAAAACAGAAAAAATGACTGATTAAAACAGAAATAATTACCCCCTAAAAACAAAACAAAAAAACAGTAAAAAAAAATTCCTCTGAAAAACAGAAGAAAAATTGCCAGAAAAACAGGAAAAAATATAGTCAGTAAAAAAGAAAAAAAAATAGTCAGAAAAACAGGAAAGAAATTATCATGAAAAAAAAGAAAAAAAAATAGTTCGTAATAAATTACTCAGGAAGAAATTTTTTTTTTTTTTCCAAGTGGATGCAATATGCTTCCATGGAGAGAAAAAAAACAGAGACAGAGCAGTGAAAGAATAAAAAGACAACAGCCAAAGAGAAAACAAGGAGTTATTGTAATAAAAACATGCATCAGAACCAACAGGAATATACGACACGCTGCTGTATATTCTGTCAGAGCAGAACCAGAACCACACCGACGGAACACACAATAAATAACGTCCAAGTACCTAATAATGGACTCACTGGACCACCAGACCACTCAGAGGGAGGGGGCGGGTCCCAGTCAGCAGCCGACCAATAGGAACAAGAGAGGGGACAGGGGTCAGAGGTCACGGGGGGGCAAGGTTATTATAGTTAAATAAAAATAAAAACGAGAGCTTTTTAAAAAAACGATAACTAACTGAAATTGAATTTTGTGGTTACAAAACTAACTAAAACTAACTAAAATTATAGTGAAAATTGATAATTATTATTAGTTATAATTGACTGATAACACTAAAACTAATTTTAAAAATTCTCAAATTTATGAGAAAAAAGTGACAAATTGGGAAAATTATGGGAAAAAAATTGTCAAATTTACGGGAAAAAATTTTACAAACAAGAAACATTTATTGTGATCTGATTGAATCTGGCACCCAACAAATACCCCATTACAAAACAACTACAACTAATAAAAAATAAACTAAACTAAACTAACAAAAAATAAACTAAAACTAACAAAAACTAAACTACAACTAATAAAAACTAAACTACAACTAATAAAAACTAAACTACAACTAATAAAAACTAAATTAAAACTAATAAAAACTAAACTACAACTAATAAAAACTAAACTACAACTAATAAAAACTAAACTAAAACTAATAAAAACTTAATTAAAAAACAAAAAATTCACAACGAAATTAAAACTAAAACTGATGAAAAATCCAAAACTATTATAACCTTGGGGGGGAAGGGGGAGGGGGGGCTGGGAGGTCCTCATAATGTTGGTCGGTCCATTTAGTATCAATGGTTCAGCATTCACACACACACACACACACACACACATCAATAACCTGAACCAGCAGCTCTTTGATTAAATACAGTTTGTAAACTGTTATTAGGCCCTCTGTCTTCAGTTTCTGGTTCATTTTAATTCCTGGTCCCACTAATATGAAGCATGTCCAGACGTGTGCGTCACTTTAAAGTGTCCTCTGGAAACACTCGTGTTGTGTTGTGGTCTTTGTTGTCTAAATGCTGCTCTTTAGTTGTCAGACTGATGTTTTCTCAGTTTGTTGTGTTTTGTGTAGTTGCATGTGTTTTCTAAAGTAGCTAAATATATATAATATAATATAGCTTCAGAGATCTGGTTCCCTGGTTCTCTGGTTCTCTGGTTCTCTGGTTCTCTGGTTCCCTGGTTCCTGGAGGAGTCTGATCTTTTCTCACTGGTCCTCTGGTTGTCGGTATGTCCTTCTATCCTTCTAGTGCTGATGATAACAGAGAGAAGCTGCTCTCGTCTCATGTTGGAGAAACACTCGCTGAATGTTTGTCTCTTGTTGGTTTCTCTCTTTAGATCTGATGGAATATGCAAAACTGTTATGGTTTGTGGTGGTTAAACTGGTCATTAGTGAAGTGTTTATATATGTTGGTTATGTGCTGAACACAGCCAGACTCCACCAGTCATTAGCAATAACCAATGAACGGTTCCTCCACAAACTTATACTTGGTGTCTACGTGTTCCTCATACATGGAATAGGGAGTAGACACCAGGTTTGACCACCTGCGACCTTCCTATCAAAAGTTATTAGCAAATTACATTTTTTCCCAAATCAGAAATTTCCAATTACCCCCTTTACCCCTTTACCTAACCCTAACCCTAACCCCTTTACCCTATTACCTAACCCCTAACCCTTTTTTGTAGTGCACACACACACACACACACACACACACACACACACACACACATTCTGAGGCAGAAGACATCCTAAAACCTGAAGCCACCAGGAGAGAGTGTGTAGAGAGAGAGGCGTACCTTGAATGCATACTTGCGGCTGATGTGGTCGTCAGCTCCAACCGATGAAATCACATAACTGGGCAGAGGAATACTGCCGAGGACCGACTCCTCTCTGCTGTCTGAGAGAGAGAGAGAGAGAGGGAGGGAGAGAGAGAGAGAGAGAGAGAGACAGGGAGAAAGAGAGAGAGAGAGAGAGAGAGACAGAGAGGGAGAGAGAGAATCAGGGTGAGGAAGGTGAGAAAAGGAGTGAGAGAGATATGAAGGAGAGGAAAGAGCAAGAGATTAAATATCACTCATCACCCACTAATGTCATCAATCACACACACACACACACACACACACACACTGTATGCTGTCATTCATGCGGTGGTGTTGTGCCAACAGTAAATGACTTGGCTGCCAGAGAGCTGAAGCTGATTCACTGCAACAAACTGTTGCTACCAATAGTATCTGAATTATCTTGTTTTAGTATAATTTACCTACTGACCATAGCTTTATGTGCTGATTTTAACAACATGTGTCTTTTTGTACAAACATTAGTGAGTAACCCCTCTACACAGGGTGAGTAACCCCTCTACACAGGGTGAGTAACCCCTCTACACAGGGTGAGTAACCCCTCTACACAGGGTGAGTAACCCCTCTACACAGGGTGAGTAACCCCTCTTCACAGGGTGATAACCCCTCTACACAGGGTGAGTAACCCCTCTTCACAGGGTGAATAACCCCTCTACACAGGGTGAGTAACCCCTCTTCACAGGGTGATAACCCCTCTACACAGGGTGAGTAACCCCTCTACACAGGGTGATAACCCCTCTACACAGGGTGAGTAACCCCTCTTCACAGGGTGAGTAACCCCTCTACACAGGGTGAGTAACCCCTCTACACAGGGTGAGTAACCCCTCTACACAGGGTGATAACCCCTCTACACAGGGTGAGTAACCCCTCTTCACAGGGTGAGTAACCCCTCTACACAGGGTGAGTAACCCCTCTACACAGGGTGAGTAACCCCTCTACACAGGGTGAGTAACCCCTCTACACAGGGTGAGTAACCCCTCTTCACAGGGTGAGTAACCCCTCTACACAGGGTGAATAACTCTTCACAGGGATTTCAGTCTTGTGTAAAGACTTGTTTTTAGGATTGACATTGTGAGCTTTTTCATGCTTTTCAATCTATTCAACTGTTGAATATGGTGAGTTTTTACCTCAAATATTGGCTCCAGTTGAGAGTTTTAGTTGCATGGAGTTTAAATGATATTTCAAAAGTATTTTCTACCACCAGTATCTACCCACAGATACTGGAATGAGGAAAAACGTGCTAGTTTCAAGTATTTCTGGCTTATTTTAATTACTACAGTCAGGCTTTTCAAGCAACAATTGCTAAAAATAAGTATTTTTGGATTTATTGCAAGCTATCATTGTTTTTCCAGTTTCTAGATATTTTTACTTATTTAAAGAATTCTTACAAAGAAACATTAACTTCCTGCACTGGCAGATAATTTGACTTGTTTCCAGCATGTTTTTGCTTTATTCTAGTGATTTATTTCAAATTTTTGTCAGTTGGTTTCTGCAGTGCAGCCAGCTGTCATTCCTCCTGACCGCCTCATCAGCTTCACAACACACACACACACACACACACACACACACACATTTCTCCGTCTATATCCGAGGCGACCTTTCACCTCCAGCCTCTCTCAGACATCTGAAGAATCGAGGACTTCTATAAACGTCGTCAGCTTCCAAACATTCTTTACTTTACTCAGCTGGTCCTCACACAGATAGAAAGACACTGTAAAAAGGTGTCTAAAAGTGTTTTTATCTTGGTAAGAACCAAATAATCATCAGGTCACTCTGCTCGGGCCAGTTCATCACTGCTGGCAGCTTTACTTTATCTGGTTTTAAGAGTTCATTTATTATTTTAAGTGTTCAACATGCTTATTTCTAGATTTAATAATCTTAATTTAATAAATCTTGTCAAGGTAAATTATCTGTCCATGCAGCAAGATCATTTCCCTCAGATTTGCTGTTTTGGACAAACCATTTTTTACAGTGCACAAACACACACACACACACACACACACACACACACACAGCTTGCCACCAGAATAGTCGTGTCTTAATTAGTTCACACGTCTCTGAATAAACATCCAGCAGGATTTGTTTCCTCAGAACATTGTGACAGCGTGCTAGAATGTGTGTATGTGACTTTACCACCTCGTAAAATATAGTAACGGGACGAAAATATGTGTGCACGTCACCTGGGCATGTGTGTGTGTGTGTGTGTGTGTGTGTGTGTGTGTGTGTGATATGGATTAAAGGAGTAATTGGTTAAAAATAATTCAAGGACCTCTGGAGGAGACATTCCCTAAATGGTGGCGAGACGGTGAGGACTTTTATCTGCAATGTCCCGTCTGTCTCACACACACACACACACACACACACACACACACACACACACACACGCACACACACACACACACACACGCACGCACACACACACACACACACACTCTCAGACACATTGAGCAGACCAGGCTGTGACAAGTGAAGTGCGATAGCATCCAAACGGCACATTAACGGCACTATTTTGTCTCTTTTTCACTATATTTCGGGCCGCGGGGCAATCACACTATTGTTATACTGGATTTTTACTTCTTCCTCTTCCAGACACAATTTCGTCCCGCTACTTATATATAATTACATATCAAAATGTGCAGTTTGATCAGGATCGGTGTGCTTTTACTTTTCTCTACAGAATACGAATTTTGCACAAAACTTTGCATTGAAGTGAATGGGACGGCCGAAAAAAAATGAGCGAAAAAGAAGAATAATTGGAGACTTTCAAACGTCTACTACAGTCTGGCTTTTCATGCCACGATTGCTCAAAATAAATAAATTTGTATTTATTTTAAGACATAATTGTTTTTCCAGTTTCTAGATATTTTTACTTAAATAATTCTTACAAAGAAACATTTACTTACTGCACTGGCATTCCATTTAACTTGTGTCCAGCATGTTTTTGCTTCATTCTAGTTAAAAATAAGCAGATATCCTCTTGATCTGAGATATTTCATCTGACTTAGATTTCAGTTGTTGCAGTGTGAACACATGGAGGTTACAATCAGAGAAGAGAGACAGACGGGAGGTTTGACTGCTGCTGTAAAAACAGGAGGAAGAGGAGGAAGAGGAGAGAGCTGCTGTGTTTTCATGTCCAGATGAGAGAGAAGAGAGAAAAGAGAGGAAGAGGAGAAGGAAACGACAGAGAATCGATCTGATCCTGGAGAAGAGCAGCAGGAACCAGAGTTCCTCAACAACCAGAGATGAAAAGAAAAGATAGAAAGAGACGGACGGAGGAGAGTGTGTGTGTGTGTGTGTGTGTGAGAGAGAGTGTGTGAGTGTGTGTGTGTGTGTGTGTGTGGTTTGAGCTGTGACCTGTCAGATTAAAGCTCCAGTCTGAATCTCTGCACCATCAAACACTTCAGCTCTTATTGTGGAAAACTGACACATTTACATGTCATTTCTCCAGAAACACAATAATCTGCAGCAGGAAGTAACTAAGTACATTTACTCCACTACACTGTAAAAAACTGTCATTTTTATGGTAAAAACCAGCAGCTGTGGTTGCCAGAACTTTACCGTAATAAATACGGAGCAACTTTTTATAATATTACGGTAAAATGATATTAACACTGTGGATTTCATGTTCAAGATTGACATTTTATTGTATATTTTACTGTATAAATAAAAAGTTTTCCATCAAAAGAAACGCTGTTCTGCCATATAATTGACCAGAAAATACTTTATAAATGCTGCATAAATTAAAGATTTTACCATTAAATATTACAGTATATTTCTGTTAGAGATATGGTGTTTAGTACATTTAACAGTGAGAAAAAGTATTTTTACAAACGATAAATGCAAAAATTTCAGTGATGGCTTGTGTATATATTACAGAATATTTTTGCTACAAAGACATGTTCTTCACTCTCTCACTCTCTCACTCTCTCACTCTCTCTCTCTCTCACTCTCTCTCTCTCTCTCACTCACTCACCTTTGTAGTAGAAGAGACAGAAGTCAGCGAGGACGAACCACTTCCTCTTCCACAGACGCATCCCAGAGCTGTCCTGCAGGGAGACAGACGGAGACGGGAAAAGATATAAAAGACCAATAAAAAGACAGAAAATGTATCAATACAAACCATGTTCACACTGTTCTCTCTCATTATTGGGAGAAACAGGAAGAAGGTCCTGTGTTCTGGATCTGCAGCATAGAAACGTTGATCTGCATTTACTATATATATATATATATATATATATATATATCTCCACTGAACTCTACTTCAGGTTGTGTGTTTCTGCAGCTTCCTACAAAACAAAGAAACTGTAGGAAGTCTGGACTGAGACCCTCAGAGTCTGATTACTGGTCACACCTGCTCAAACACACCTCACCAGAGGAAACAACCAGAGTTAAAAATGAAAAAGTTCTTCTCTGGTTCCAGCTGCTCAGATGTGAGTTTTCTCTGTTTACATCACTGGAACTGATCTTTGGGTGGAACTGAACCAGACACTGAGGAGATCTCCCCAGGCTTCAGGAGGCTGATCCAGAGTTTATCTCCGTTTTCTGACTTTTTATGGAACATTTTCTTGACTTACTGAGGCAATAAACACCACAATAGTAACAATAGTTGCATGTCCTGCTCCAGTAATAAAGGAACCTCTCTTATTGTGCTTTTTGTTTTTAGTACTGAAGTCTCCATGGAAAACCAGAATGATCCTGAGTGAGTCATCCAAGTCCATCCTAACTTTAACTTTTCTTAAATTATTAGATTACATGATCACATCTTGAGTCTCCCTCCTGTTTTAACCTAATTATTTAATGCTGATCCTGTTTTCTATAAATTTAGCAAACATGAAAGAGAAAAAAAGCTCTAAGAGAAGATTTTTAGTTACACAAGAGGTGCTGCTGCCTCCTGAGAGGAAAACTTCAGCCAGGAGTCCATCAACAAGGCCTGAACCTGCCACGGCTGGCTGTCAGCAACACCTCCAACACCTCCAACACCTCCATGTGACCTCCAGTCCACAGGACAGCAATCAGAAAATACAAGAGCTGTTTCCACTACCGGCCAATACCCAGACTGAGGGTCTCACTCTCTGAAACACCTCTAATTTGAATTAGTCTTTTGTCTGGACGTTTTTAGTCCCTGTAGAAGAGAAGAGCCGTTTTTCTCCCCTGAAAACAGCCTGGTTGCTGACTGGATAGAACGCTAAGCAGGATGTGACGTAGTACTCGACGCCAACTTTGTTGCTATATTTAGCAACTTTTCAGACCCCCTTAGCGACTATTTTTTTTGATAAAAGACTGGAGACAAATCCAGCGACTTTTTCTGGTGTTATTGGAGACTTTTGGAGACTTGTTCTTACTCTTCCTGATGAGCCGTGGGGGCCGGAGGCTCTTCTTAACGAGCCGCGGGGGCCGGAAGCTGTTCTTTACGAGCCGCGGGGGCTGGAGGCTCTTCTTAACGAGCTGCGGGGCCCGGAGGCACTTCATAACGAGCCGCGGGGCCCGGAGGCACTTCATAACGAGCCGCGGGGCCCGGAGGCTCTTCATAACGAGCCGCGGGGGCCAGCGAGAAAGAAGAGTAAGAACGAGTCGAAGCAGCACAGTCCTCCTGCAGCAGTCTCTCCCAGCTGCAGAGCTGGAGTCTGCAAATTGCTAACAGGCTAACAGTTAGCTCTGTAGCAGTACAGTGTGTATGTGCTAACAGGCTAACAGTTAGCTCTGTAGCAGTACAGTGTGTATGTGCTAACAGGCTAACAGTTAGCTCTGTAGCAGTACAGTGTGTATGTGCTGCTGCTGCAGGAGGTGTTAGCTTAGCGATCTCTGTTTGTTTACAACAAGCACCAGACACTCTGTGCACAGTTAGTGATGCCGGTTAATTCAAGTTCGCTATGTTTATGATCAAAGGAGACTCTGTACATAATTAGCCATGCTGGTTTGTTTATGATCAGCTGTTTACACGGCTACTGTTTACATGGAAAATAGTTCCAAGTGTGTGTGTGTGTGTGTGTGAGTGTGTGTGTGTGTGTGTGAGTGTGTGTGTGTGTGTGTGTGTGTGTGTGTGTGTGTGTGTGTGTGTGAGTGTGTGCTGACCTGTTTGTAGAGCCATCCTCGGACCACCACGGGGACGTTGGGATTCCTTTTAATGGACTGCTCTCTCTTACCAAAGCTGTGAACCTTCCCACTGGACCGGGAGCCCTGCACACACACACACACACACACACACACACACAGAGACACACACACACACACACACACACACACAGATTAACGCTGATTAAGGTAGACGTGTCAACAAGGACTCCATTGCGTGTCAATAACAGGGAGGTGATGGTTTGGTTCCACATCAATCAGCTGTTTGTGGTGAGTAAACCAGTGAACCAACATCAGCTCCGTGTTCTGACACGTCTAATGAGATCACTGACTCACTGTTCTATTAGCTTGGTTAATTAACAATTACACCACAACATTCATACTTTTTAAAAATATATATATATTTATTTGACAGGCAAAAGTACAACCAGTGAGAAATAAAGACTTTTTCTTTTTCCAAAAACAACAACAAGCCCTTACCCCCCCCCCCCCCCCCCCCCCCCCCCCCTCCTTTTTACCATAAGCATATAAACAAATAAATGAGTACACAAAAAACAGAGATAGCGGTAAATAAAACATGGAGAGGTGAACATTTCATGTATCCTCTAGTGTCTGTAATGTAGCTGTGTAACTATTCAAACAGCCCCAAACACAAACACATGTTCCAGGTGTTCTCCTCAGATTATATTCATTCTCTCCAGGTCTAAATACAGTGTGGGGTCCTGGAGCCAAAGGGAAGCTTTGGGCCGACTTCCCTTACAACAGAATGCTTCTACGTGCCAATAAAGACGCAAAGGAGATACTATCCTTAAACTTCTTCCTGATTGTTTGAGTCTGATAATAATCCAAAGATGGCCAAAAAGGCTCTTAAAGGTTAACGAGGTCAACACAGAAACAGAAACAGGTGAATGACTCAGGTAGGAACCAGCTGACCATCAGCTGGTTAACTCTTCTATAGTTTTAATTCAGTTACACACCTTTAAAGAAGAATTATTAATTATTCAATCTGAATAAACATTAAACGTCTGAGGCTCCGACAGCACCAACACTTTATTATACAGACGGAAGAAATCTCTCTCTCTCTCTCTCTCTCTCTCTCCCTCTCTCTCTCTCTCTCTCTCTCTCTCTCTCTGTCTTTCTCTCTCTCTCTCTCTCTCTCTCTGTCTCTCTCTCTCTCTCTGCAGAGTGTGACTTTCTGCTGTATTGTTGTTGTTGTTTGTGTGTTTGTGCGTGTTGTATAAGAGCGTAAACACTCTTATACAACGTGAACATATTCATGAAATCTCATTACACCGTCCTGTTTACTGAAACCACACACACACACACACACACACACACACACACACACATACTCTTGCTCTTCTATCTTTTTGAGGACGCTTCATTGACGTAATGCATTATCAAGCCCCTTACCCCAACATAAGCCATCACAACAACACTAACCTGATTATAACCTTTACTGCAAAAGTCTTTAAAAGTGCTTCACCTCGATATTACTGAATGTAAAGATAAGAGACTTTCTGTTTTCTTCCAGTAACTTTGACACCAAGTCTAAACCCTCAAACAGGACAAAATGTCCCCACTATCCAAACATGTCCTCACTCTGTTGGATAAAAACTGTTCCCGGTCCTCATTATGTAGGAGGTACATGTACACACACACACACACACACACACACACTGCCATCTTTGTCACACTGTTCTTTTGATTTCAGGTTTGGCGTGACGGTGTGTGTGTGACTGGCAGCAGCTCTGTGTGTGTGTGTGTGTGTGTGTGTGTGTGTGTGTGTGTGAGTGTGTGTGTGTGTGTGTGTGTGTGTGTGTGTGTGTGTGTGTGTGTGTGTGCTCCACAGCTGGAACACAGCATCACGCTGCTGGTTAATTAGAGGAAGCTGGTCGTCGAGGCGTGATGAGAGACTCCAAACTGTCACATCACGTCCCCGTAAATCTCAGGACACACTGACAGGAAATATGAAATAAATAACTAGAATTAAACAAAAACATGCTGGAAACAAGTCAAACTATCTGCCAGTACAGTAAGTACATGTTTATTTAAATAAGTAAAAATATGTAGAAACTGGAAAAAACAATGATGTCTTAAAATAAATCCAAATATTCTTATTTTTGAGCAATTATGGCTTGAAAAGTCCGACTGTAGTAACATTAAAATAAACCAGAAACACTTGAAACGAGCACTTTCTGGTGATAGAAAATGCTAATTGATAATTGAAATATCATTTAAACTACATTCAACTAAAACTCTCAACTGGAGCCAATATTTGAGGTAAAAACTCACCATATTCAACAGTTGAATAGATTGAAAAGCATGAAAAAGCTCACAATGTCAATCCTAAAAACAAGTCTTTACACAATAAGATCATTAAACTAGAAAATTTTCTCTGAGGAAATTTTGAAAGGGCCACGTGGGCTACTGCCGGTGTGTGTACACTATGATAAGATTCTTCAGAGATTTATAACTATGCCCTTTAACCTCAAAATATGTGTGTGTGTGTGTGTGTGTGTGTTTGAAGCATGTGTTAGGAGTGTGCGCGCTTACGCTCGTGTGTGTGTGTATCTGTAACTGTAATCACATCAAAGATCAAAGGCTTTGGGGTCGACCAATCAGAGCAGAGCAATCAACATAATTAACTGCCACCTGAATCTTCTAGCACAGTGACAGCAGCCAGAGGTGGACAGACTGGAATTTCTGGCCTCGAACAGAAAGCATTTTTGGCAAAACCATAATACCTATCATTGATCCGACTTCACTTTGAGCGTCCTGAGTTCTTCCTGAACGTCTACATATGATTTTGTGAAGAAAAATGAAGAAATAGCTTTGTTAGAGCGATCTGAAAAAACTGTTACATCTCCCTTTTTCAGAAATCTTCCTGTGTTTTTAATATGGGAGCCAATGAGGCTGTTGGTGGTGTTGGTGGATCATCTGTGCGTCCTACGCCCAAACTATAACTCTGACAGCTTTACCAGAGGATTGTGAGGGAGAAGACTAATTTTCCTACGTTTCTATGTATAAATTATTTCTGTAGAGTGGAATTTGCGGCCTGGAGCGCAGTTTTCAAATTTATTTTTTGACAGTTTTTTCTCTCCCTCTACACTCTGGCGATGATGTCACACACTGTGACACGAACATTCCGTGCAATACACACCCATTATAATCTCAGAATTTCTCCAAAAATGATCATGGTCATTGAACAGGGATTGATAAAAAACTATATGACCTATCGAAACGTGGATTAATACACCGATACACAAGACTTGTGTCTACTGTTTAAAGTTTAAATGGAGTCTCTAGGTGAAATTATGCCGGATAAGTAGACGTTTAAAAATCTACAATTATTGTTCTTTTTCACTCATTTTTTTTCGGCCGTCCCATTCACTTCAATGCAAAATTTGGGGCAGTTTTAGTACAGATTATTATTATTATTATTATTATTATTATTACTGTAGGGACCAGTGCTCGGTGCCCTAATAAACACATAAAGCTATGGTCAGTAGGTCAATTATACTCAAAACAAGATAATTAAGATACTATTGATAGATAGAAGGAGATACTTGGTGAGCTTCATGTTTGTTGCAGTGTGTTACAGTATGACGGCGTCCATGTGTGTTAATGTGGCTGCCTGTGGTTGTGTGTGTGTGTGTGTGTGTGTGTGTGATGCAGCGGTCTATTTTTAGCTCTCTGTCTGCTAGGTGAGCGACTCGGAGAGCAGCAGCTATTTGTTGCTTAATGACACGAAATCAGACAAGCTGAACGTCACAGAGACCTGAGAGACACCACGGAGACCTGAGAGACACCACAGAGACCTGAGAGACACCACAGAGACCTGAGAGACACCACAGAGACCTGAGAGACACGATGGAGACCTGAGAGACACCACAGAGACCTGAGAGACACCACAGAGACCTGAGAGACACCACAGAGACCTGAGAGACACTAGAGAGACCTGAGAGACACCACAGAGACCTGAGAGACACGATGGAGACCTGAGAGACACTACAGAGACCCGAGACACCACAGAGACCTGAGAGACACCGCAGAGACCTGAGAGACACTAGAGAGACCTGAGAGACACCACAGAGACCTGAGAGACACGATGGAGACCTGAGAGACACTACAGAGACCCGAGACACCACAGAGACCTGAGAGACACCACAGAGACCTGAGAGACACGATGGAGACCTGAGAGACACCACAGAGACCTGAGAGACACCACAGAGACCTGAGAGACACCACAGAGACCTGAGAGACACTAGAGAGACCTGAGAGACACCACAGAGACCTGAGAGACACCACAGAGACCTGAGAGACACGATGGAGACCTGAGAGACACTACAGAGACCCGAGACACCACAGAGACCTGAGAGACACCGCAGAGACCTGAGAGACACTAGAGAGACCTGAGAGACACCACAGAGACCTGAGAGACACCACAGAGACCTGAGAGACACTACAGAGACCCGAGACACCACAGAGACCTGAGAGACACCACAGAGACCTGAGAGACACTACAGAGACCCGAGACACCACAGAGACCTGAGAGACACCACAGAGACCTGAGAGACACTACAGAGACCCGAGACACCACAGAGACCTGAGAGACACGATGGAGACCTGAGAGACACCACAGAGACCTGAGAGACACCACAGAGACCTGAGAGACACGACGGAGACCTGAGAGACACGATGGAGACCTGAGAGACACGATGGAGACCTGAGAGACACCACAGAGACCTGAGAGACACCACGGAGACCTGAGAGACACCACAGAGACCTGAGAGACCTGTGTTTGAGTTCAGTCAGTTGATGTTTTTACTCTTGAAGTTAAAAGGCTTATTTTATTAAGGCTAGCAGTCATTTTATGATATTATAAAACCAATAATAATATCAATAATCCCTCCAGTGAACCAACAGTCATTTGAAGCCTTTTCCCTTTTTACTGTTGAGACCTTAAAGGCTCCAGTTCAGCTTTCATACTCAAAGTGGCTTTTATTGTTAAAGAGCTTCTTTTTCTCCAAATATGGAAGCTGTGAACTGAATAAATTCATAAGAACAAACTGAGAACTGAGAGGAACTCCTCAATGACTGAGATGAACCCAGAACATCACTAAATAAAGCAGCCGGAGACAGAAAACAGGAACCAGGAGCTCAGAGCAGAGAGGAGAACTGGTTCCTGGTTCGAGTCATTATGAGGCTGCTGGTGCTGGCTGATAGATGTCCTGTCATCTCCAGACACCAGGTCAATCTATCCAGTCTGGTTCAATCAGCTGCAGCTGGTGGAGAGGAGGAGGTTCCTCTGTAGCGGGTCACTCTAATGAGACCGAGTCTAATAGGGATATTTGTCTGTTTTTGAATCCTTTACATGTGTTTTCGGGTCTTTGTAAGTCATTTTGTGTCTTTTTTGTCATTTTGTGTCTTTTTTTTGGGTCATTTTGTGTCTGTTGTGTCTTTTCTAGTTATTTTGTGACTTTTTTTGGTCATTTTGTGTCTTTTTTGGTAATTTTGTGTGCTTTGGCGCTTTTGCAGACTCCAGAGGGTTAATGAGATGGAGATCTGGTTTCATATGAACTAGAAGATGTGATGAATCCAGAGGCTCCATGTGTCTGATGTCAGGTTGGGAAGTTGTTGAAATAAACGCTGCAGAGTTTCTCTTTTTCTCTGTTTAATTCAGAAACATGTTTAGCAGTGAAGCTTGTTGTGTGTTGTTACCTCGGTAACCTCCTGAGGTAACCTGACGAGATGTCAGACAGTCAGAGTCACAACAACACGAGACACGATCACTCTGCTGGCGTCTCCGTCCTTCAGGCTGCCGCTGGCTCAGGAGATGAGCCGCAACGCCAAAATTATGGAATTCATCGAAGCGACTCGGCATCAGAAGAGCTGAGGAATTCCAATTTAATCTTCCAGACGCAGAATGCAGATCTGAGGAGGTTACCATCTCTGTGATATCAGATCTCAGGAGGTTACCGTCTCTGTGATCTCTGATCTCAGGAGGTTACCATCTCTGTGATCTCTGATCTCAGGAGGTTACCGTCTCTGTGATCTCTGATCTCAGGAGGTTACCATCTCTGTGATCTCTGATCTCAGGAGGTTACCGTCTCTGTGATCTCTGATCTCAGGAGGTTACCATCTCTGTGATCTCAGATCTGAGGAGGTTACCGGCTGAGTGATCTCAGGAGGTTACCGCCTGTGTGATCTCAGATCTCAGGAGGTTACCGCCTGTGTGATCTCAGATCTCAGGAGGTTACCGCCTGTGTGATCTCAGATCTCAGGAGGTTACCGCCTGTGTGATCTCAGATCTCAGGAGGTTACCGTCTCTGTGATCTGATTCTGTGCTACATAAAAACGTCAAGGAACGAATCAGAAAGCTTCTTGTTTCTGCCGGCTGTCGGAACGTTAACTATGGATACTTGTTGGTCATGAATTGATATAACATCAGCACAGTAAATATTGTGATGCTCTGCTGCATCGACCTCATCCACGCTGCTTCGTTTTAATGTCCTGATGTCAGGAAGAAGTTTGGATTTGGAGCTTCTGGAGACTCCAGAGGGTTAAACACAATAAAACTAAAAATCAATATATTGAGTCCAGATAAAAACTATCGTGTCCATTTTTGTATATTGAATGATGGAGTGGATAAAGTTATTATGGTGAGCTGATTCCTGGGAGTTTTCTCATGAGAGAAGTGAGTCATCTCTACAGATAGAGAGATTTAAACACACAGAGAGGTGTTAATGAGCAGGACTGTCCCTGATCACAGACTCTGGTGGGTTAGGACGGTTTGACACCTTGTTGATGACGTTAGACGTCTGAGACCAGAGACTAGAGACTAGAGACTAGAGACTAGAGACTCAGAGACTAGAGACTAGAGACTGACCAGAGACCAGAGACTAGAGACTAGAGACTCTGAGTGAGTAAAGCTCCTGCAGCCTGCTGGAGGACTGTGAGAGCGTAGGAGGAACCAGCAGCTTCATCTCCTCCAGCAGCTCAGCATGGAGACTAATGAGAGCAGAACAGATGTTTACATCTGGAGGATCAACAACCTGGAGTCATCAGGCAGATAACTAGAGATCACAACTATAGATCCTAACAACAGATCCTAACTATAGATCCTTTAGATCAGAACAATAGTTAGCTGAGAGTTTCTCTCTGTTAACAGACATAAATAACACGATGTATCATTTCATTTCTAAACTCTTATTTAGACATTTAATAAGGATTCTCTATGGAGACGATATGGACCATAAAACTGGCTTTTACTCTGGAAAATAAACATCATATTTAGACACAGACGTTGAAACTCTAGTAAAAGTTTAGGTTTCTGTTGTGAATGTGTTTCTGTTTAGTGTTTGTTGTTTCCATCGAGGAACTTCAGAGTTTATTACAGAGACAAGAGTTTCATTAAAGAGCTGATATCTGTCTAAATGCAACTGATTTACCAAAAAATACGTAAAATGACCAAAATAGATGTAAATTGAGCAAAAAAGACACAAAATGGTGAAGAAAGACATATATAATAACCAATAAAAAAACACAAAATGAGTCCTGTTGTTTTTATGGTAAAAACCAGCAGCTGGTTACCAGAACTTTATCGTAATAAATACGGAGCAACTTTTTTTAATATTACGGTAAAATTATATTAACACTGTTGATTTCACGTTTAAGATTGACATTTTATTCCATATTTTACCGTATAAATAAAAAGTTTTTCCATCAAAAGAAATGCTGTTCTGCCATATAATTGACCAGAAAATACTTTATAAATGCTGCATAAATTAAATATTTTACCACTAAATATTACAGTATATTTCTGTTAGAGATATGGTGTTTAGTACATTTAACAGTTAGAAAAAGGGTTTTTACACAAAATAAATGCAAACATTACAGTGATGCTTGTATATATATTACAGTATATTTTTGTTACAAACACGTTACCAGAGTATTTTACAGTGGAGTCATTTTTTTTTTTTTAAATGTAAAAACTGTAAAAATCCTGTTTTGTCTGATATAAACATTTACAGTGTTTCATTGTTACTGAAACTGAATTAACTCATTTATCATTTTACGTCTTTTACTGTCATGGTTTAACAGTTTTTCACCCTAAAACCTACAGACATTTTTTACAGTGTAGCCATAGAAACACGGGACCCAATGATCACAGTAGGACGTGATTATTGGAGCATATTTTGGTTAAAGAAGAGCAAAATAAATGTGAAATGAATGCAGAATGTTGCAGGTTTTGACAGTATTTTCCCTCCTGAACGCTTCAGGCTGTAACTTCCTCACTCACACACTTTACTGTCCATCACATCTGCATAAAATGGAAATTTGTCTTTGGCACTGGCATATAAAACACACACACACACACACACACACACACTGAGCCTCAGAGCTCCAGACGGAGATAAAAGACAACGATCCTGCAGAAACACCTGAAGCATCAGCTGCATCTTAAAGAGACTCTGAGAGAAACTCAACAATAAATACATGGATCAGCTCTGGCTCCTGTGTATTATATTTAATATAATAATAATTATTACATTAGTGCACTGACTTCACCCATCAAAACAACAATTATTAGCAGATTATCCAGTAATGAGCAGGTGGTCTATGTTTGGGTTTATTCTCTTAGAAACGTGTCTTAGGACATATTTCTATAATGCAGAAACCAGAAGAACAAGATGATCTGAGACAGAGAGGAGAGTTTCTGTCATTAATGTTCTGCTTCTTTCCCTCACAATGAAACAAACAGTGGCTGAAAGGTTCAGCAGCAGAACAACTCTTCTAATAGAATAACACGTTAGATTTCATCTCCTCCAGATTAAACTTGAATCAGAAACTAAAGGGAAGCGAGTCAGCAGCTTCACCGTATTCAAATCAAATAGAAGATAAATTCAATAGTGAGGAAACATTCTGGTTTATTTGCTGAATGGGGACAGTTAAAATGTTCAGTTGCCTCAACTTAAAAAACTGACTGAACTATGAATTATTTTGATTTATCAGAACTTGACAGAAGTTCTCAAAACTCTAAATAATTCATGCAACTAGTTCACTCATTTTTTACAGCGGAGGCAGCTGAACATTTTTCATTTTTGCTTGGAAAAACTTAATTCTAATTTGGTTAAAACTTGACAGTATTTGTTGAGAAAACAAAGTGTTTCACGTTAGGAAAACTTCTAATATTATTAATTGAAGGAACAAACACATTAATTAGTTCACTGAACTGATTTTCTTTATGTCGACACCAGACGGAACCAGTTAAAATTCTCAATCATTTGTAAAACTGAAGATTTTTTACAGTGTTCTTAAAAGCAAAAAAAGCAGAGAACATCATGAACATGTACACACACATCTACACACACGTACACACACATCTACACACACACACACATCTACACATACATGTACACACACATCCCAGGCCTTCGTGCCTGTATCTGTGCAGGTGTCTGACCCCTGACCCCTGACCCCTGACCCCTGACCTACCTTGGAGGTGGTGTCGACGGTGGAGGAGGTGACGGCGGTGGACGCCTCGCTGACCGTGGTGCTGGACATCATGGAGGCAGCCTGGGGCCTGCACACACACACACACACACACACACACACACACACACACACACGGTTAACACACCTTTATCTCAGACGGTGTGTTTCTATTGATCCTGAGTGTCTGTGGGAGAGTTTTCACACTGAGTCTCTGTAGTAAAATAAATATAATACTAGAAAACTTCCTCTGGGGAAATTCTGAAAGGGCCACTGTGTATCTGTAACTGTAATCACATCAAATATCAAAGGCTTTGGGGTCGACCAATCAGAGCAGAGCAATCAACAGAATTAACTGCTGCTGTAGAATGTTCCTGAACAGTGACAGCAGAGGTGGACAGACTGGAATTTCTGGCCTCGAACAGAAAGCATTTTTGGCAAAACCATAATACCTATCATTGATCCGACTTCACTTTGAGCGTCCTGAGTTCTTCCTGAACGTCTACATATGTTTTTTTTTTAAGAAAAATGATAAAATAGCTTTGTTAGAGCGATCTGAAAAACTGTTGAATATGCTTTTCTTCAGAAATCTTCCTGCGTTTTTAATATGGGAGCCAATGAGGCTGTTGGTGGTGTTGGTGGATCATCTGTGCGTCCTACGCCCAAACTATAACTCTGACAGCTTTACCAGAGGATTGTGAGGGAGAAGACTAATCTTCCTACGTTTCTATGTATAAATTATTTCTGTAGAGTGGAATTTGCAGCCTGGAGCGCAGTTTTATAATTTATTTTTTGACAGTTTTTTCTCTCCCTCTACACTCTGGGGATGATGTCACACACTGTGACACGAACATTCCGTGCAATACACACCCATTATAATCTCAGAATTTCTCCAAAAATGATCATGGTCATTGAACAGGGATTGATAAAAAACTATATGACCTATCGAAACGTGGATTAATACACCGATACACAAGACTTGTGTCTACTGTTTAAAGTTTAAATGGAGTCTCTAGGTGAAATTATGCCGGAGAAGTAGACGTTTAAAAATCTACAATTATTGTTCTTTTACGCTCATTTTTTTCCGGCCGTCCCATTCACTTCAATGCAAAATTTTGGGCAGTTTTCGTATTCATATTAAATTTGTATTCCGTGGAGAAAAGTAATAGCACACCGATCCCGATCAAACCGCACGTTTTGATGTATAATTTGTCCTGCACTGAAGAAAAAACAACAAGAAAAAAAACTGATAGAGAATGATTGTGACTGTGTGTGTGTGTGTGTGTGTGTGTGTGTGTGTGTGTGTGTGTGTGTGTGTGACTGTGTGTGTGTGAGAGTGTGAGAGTGTGAGTGTGTGTGTCCTCAGGTTAAAGCAGACCTTTTTCCTTACATGAGTGTTTCTCAACAGGAAGCTGATAAATGGATGTACAAACAGAATCCCAGAGAGAATAAAAGCTCCCAGCAGCTGTTATTATTATCATTATTATTATCATTATTATTATTATTATTATTATTATATGTGTTATGTAACGCTGTAACACTTCAGAAGATAAATGATCTCTTAATCCCTCTCTGAACTACAGAATAAACACACTAAGGTTCTGGATTATCTGGAGGCTGGTTTATGATCTGTGTCTCTAAATGTTTGTCCTGAATCTGTTTCTGTTTCTGTGATGAAGATTTTTAATGTGTTGAGCCTTTTTATGGCTGGAGGAGGAAGATTAAATATAATAAAATCAGAGTTATCAGGCTGACATCGCTGAGTCAACACAACATCCAGAATATTTAAAGAGATTTACCAGAATAAATCCTCACTGATCATTTCAAAGTGTTTCCTTCACTTCAACCAGCTGCTCAAACACATTTCATCACTACGAGTCACATCAAATATAATTCATCTTCCTGTTACTGCTCTGGGAGAAATAAACGGGAAAAGTCTGACAGACACAAACTGTCAAATTACAGTAAACAACCAAAAGTTATTTATAAAACATTTTCTTTCTTATATCTGTATAATAACTAAAGTGTTTTCTTAACTTTAATATCACTTTATCCCTTTTTAATATTTATGATTTACACGTTTTAAACATTAAATTTAAACTTTTACTGTAAGAAAACTGAAGTTTCCTTATTATACTCAGCTATATAGTGTTTTACATAGATTTCACTATAATTATGACATATATATATATATATATATATATATATATATATATATATATATATCTGATATATCTGTAGAATAACTTAAGTGTTTGGCCACTTTTGCTGCAAGCCTTTTTACCCTTTTCTTACGATATATCTTTTAACATTTTATGCTTAATATTTGTAATAAAATGAACATTTTAATGGCATTTGAGCTTAATGTAGAAAAACAAGAAACACGCTGTAAAATAATACAGTAAATTTCTGCAGAAAAACACTCTCTGTGGAGGGTGAAAAGCCTTTTTCCTCCCAGATGTGTTCTAATCTCAGTCTGCTAGAGAACCAGCTGATCACAGCTCTGCAGGTTATCAACAGGTTATAAATCATTTTATCATCTGGAGCCTCTGAAACACAGAGTGAGTCCAGCTGAATGGATGAGTCACTGAAGCGTCCACAGATCAATAAAGATTGATCCACTCCTACAGAGTGAAAACATACACAACAACTGTTTTATGAATCATGTTCTCTGGTGAAGGAAGTAAATGTGAGATCAAAGCTTCGTGTTCAGTCTGTCTGAGACGCTCCGTTCACCTCAACAGGTGCTTCACTAACACGCATCCATTTATGATTGTGGCTCTCGGCGAGATCCAGTAAATAAATAAATAAATAAATAAATAAATCATAAGGTGGAACAATGAAATATGAAGGTGTCTCTGCTGCTCATTAAACTGTTTCATCACGTGTTCAGGAGAAGAAAGGCATCTTGTTCTATCATGTTCCACATGCTGCTCATGGCTGTTTCATCTGTTGCCACGGTTACCGCTACAGCTTTGTCACCAAACAGCCACAAACACTGAGTTCCTGCTTCACTTCTTCAGGTTTGGGTCATTTTTTATTTACCTCAGAGAGGTTCAGATTATCTTCTCCACTGAGGAACGTTCTCAGCTCCAATAATCCGTCTGTCCGTCAGACGGATTATTGGTTTACTGATTTTATTAAGTTTGGTGTGAGGGTGAAGATGAGCCGAGATGAACACGTGAAACGTTGAAGCAGATCAGAATGACGAGGCAGAAACACAGACGGATACATTCAGACTTGTTTCATCAGCAACAGGACAAAACTAGAGTTCATCAAATGGTCTAATGATGCATCTAAAAACAAACTGTTAACGCTAAAACTAAATATTTGTTACTGAGCGGAGAAAGTCAACAGAGACTCTTCGGAGTCTTTCTGTCCAACCGGACGATGGAAAAGACATTTTCAAATGAACAAAATGTTGAAATAAACTTTGATGAAGTGAAACGAGGTGAAAGGGTCAAAGTTCTGCCGTGTTAGCATCTGTCAATCAAAGGTAGCCCCGCCCCAAATCACACCTGCTTTATCATCTGTTTTCATCTAAATTAGACCATTAAATACACTATTAACATCAGATTGTATTGAGGAAGACTTGAAACTAGAGACTGAGACCAGAATGTTGCCATCAGGATGTTTTCTGAGCTAATAAATGAGGTGAGAAGTCGTCAGTTTGTTCTGGGATAGATAGGACCGGAGGGCCTTTAGACCTGCTGGACTTTTTGATTTGTCTCACACATATATTTTATGAAATGTATTTATTTTGTCTTATTGATTCACTGTAAAAAAAATAAAAATAAAAATAAATAAACTGTTGTTTTTACGGTAAAAACCAGCAGCTGTAGTTGCCAGAACTTTACCGTAATAAATATGGTGCAACTTTTTCTAATGAGCAACTTTACAGCTAGAATAACAGCGTGTTTACAGCCTGACATGGAGCAAGTGGTGCCTTGTTCTTATTTTCAACATGAATTTTTGTAGTTTGTTTCTCTTTTTATTATTATTATTTTTATGTGCAAGATGAATATTTCTAAGATCACCTTCAGTATGTTCTGTATGTCTGACTGCAGTTGTGTGGATATTAAACTGCTGTAAATCTTTTATTCTTACTAATATTATTTTCCTTATTAATGTGTAACTCTGAGGCTGGAAGCTACAGAAGATATAAATAAAAAATAAAGAATAATGACAATAAGCTGCACTGATATTAGTTCATTATGAATGATGCTCTGATGTTATATCAAATGGTTGTTTTACAGCACAGACTGTCTGTCTGTCTGTCTGTCTGTCTGTCTGTCTGTCTGTCTGCCATGCTGAAATATATTTTTTTCTAATGTGCAATATCTGTAAAGTGCAAATTTCTTTCAGGAAAAAAACCCCACAAATATATATATATATATGTATATTAATAATAAATGGCAAATAGCAGAAATGTATGTATATGTCTTATTTTTATATCCTGTATATTGCACTACATTTCCCCCTGCAGATAAATAAAGTCTGACCGTATCTCATCTTAATCATATTAAATATTCTTTCATAAAGTGATCCTCCTGAGTTCCTCTGCAGAGCCAATCTGAGCAGAAATTGCTGCACAATTCACATAAAAGCTCTATTTTCATTCTCTCCATCATCAATAACTGATCCAACGTCAGTCGGCTCTGTCCTCCATCATCATCTCTTTGTGTTCTGAGACTTCTGGTTGTGGATCTTCTGGGATTCTGTCGTTTCACTGAGTGTCTCTGACTGAGCTGAAAGGCAGGAGAGTGCTCCTGACCTTCCTGGTGAGAGAGAAAATGAATCAGCGGAGAGAGGAAACAGAGAGAGAGACGAGGTAAAAGACACAGCCTTTGATTCTCCTCTGAGAAATATAGATAACAGAGAGATTAGACGGTTATTTTCTGCTCCTAGCAGTGATGGAGGACTCAGACTCTGTTTATAAAGGATTCAACAGAAGAGAGAGAGTCTCTACGGGTTAATGTGGAGCTACGACCTCTCCTCTCTCTCAATTAATCCACAACTAACAAAGCTCTGCAGGTCTCAGGAACACAAACCACTTATTTACCTCAAACGGCCCAACAAGAGAGAGGTCACCGCTGGAAATGTGTTCACTGTCTGCAGCAGCAGAGACACAAAGACAGAAGACAGAGACACAGACCTTTTTCAGGGACTCTTTCTCTCAGGGGGTCTGGGGTCTTTAGGGGGAGATAGCAGGTCAAGAGGAGACCTCTCATAGAAGAGGTTAACAGCTTTTGGAAGCTGCAACCTGAAGGTTTATTGTAGCTGCAGCAGCAGAGACACAAAGAGTCTGACAGCAAGAGACACAGCTCTGTTAAAGCTGAGAGGACCACAGAGACTCTTTCTTTCTCTCAGGGGGTCTGGGGTCTTTAGGGGGAGACAGCAGGTCAACAGCTGACCCCTCATAGAGGAGGTTAACAGCTTTTGGAAGCTGCAACCTGAACTAACTAACCTTTCTACCATTATATTGATCCTTTTAGTCTACCCAGCAGTTAAATATCTATTTAAAGTCTTATCATGTTCTGTTTGGACTGTTAAAGTCCCAGTAAGAACCAAAGCTCCGACACAGAATCAACTATTCATCTGAGGTCCACTAACAATGATTCCAGGCTGAAACTGGATCATAAATCCTTCATTAATTCTTTAAACATGAAGCCTTTAAACTAACGTGGCTCTGCAGCAGGGCGCTGGTTCTAGTCCCTGAGGGAACAGAAGCTTTATTCACTTCTTTTCCTGCCAACATTTTTCCAGTCGGTCTTTAATTCAAACTATCAAACATCCGTTACGATCCAACGAGTCTGACCTGCAGGGTGAAGAGCAATTTAAACTGACTGACCGAGTCTCTCCAAGTCTGCAGGTCACACAGGGAGACTTGTGGTGTCGCTGGCTGTTTTTATTAGAAATCAGCAAATTCCTGAAGAGTCAGACATAAAAAGCAATTTCTTATTCCAGAATAAAATGTAAAAAATGTTAAAAAGCCTGGCACTTACCGCCAAATAACAATAAAAAAACATAAGTTATTTTACAGATAATTTATTTAAAAATACACATAATATACGGTAAAAAAATAAAAATGATATCTAACTAAATTTTTTGTATTAAATTTAAAATTTTACACTATGAAAAATAAATTTCCCTTATTCTACATTCAGAAATATATGTATTTTTTTTGTATTTTTACACAGAATTTAATGTAATTTAACATTCAAGATCATTAAGTAATTTAATAATCTAATATAAAAAAAAACTATAATACCCCGTTATATTAATCAACAGATATAAGCTTCTATTGCATGATTAATATTTGTAATAAAAGTAATTTCCCTTTTTATGGTATTTGTATTTAATGCAGAAAAAAACAAGAAAAACCCTTTAAAATCATAAAGTATTTTTTTTTTTTTTTTTTTTTTTTTTATAGATATTGCAGAATCAGAGTGAAGAGAGTCGACTATTGTAATATAAAAACAAATAATGAAGAGTTTAATCAGTAAATCCAGATTAGACAGGCTGAAGCAGCTTTCATCACTCAGAGCTCAGACGAACCAAACAAACGGCACCAAACCTTCTTCATAAAGTCTGATTGTGTCTTTTCCTGCAGAGCCAGCAGCACCTCACACCTTTTACATTTAAAGAGGCATAAATCAAGCTTTTTATTGACCGGAGAGATTACACCTGAACAGAGACTCAGAGAGAATCAATCTGAATTCAGATGGTCTTTAAAGCAGAAAACTCATCTTTAACTGTGATCGTTCCTTCAGCTCGGGCTGGAGACTAAAACCCAGAAATGCTTCATGAAGTGGAGATGTGGGGTTTGAAGGGCGAGTCAGAAGAGATGCAGATGAGATTTCATCATGAGAGACTGGCCTCCCCTCAGAAACAACAATATATGGTGTTTGTACAGGCAGCAGAATGAAACTTATAGTCACGTTTCAGACTACTCACGCACAAAAAACAAGTGACAACAGCCAGTTATGATTTGGCTCTGATTGAAACTGTCGTAACCGACGACGATGTGCGGCATCAGCGCCGCACTTAACTGGTAACTTTTTTCTACGGAACTGTCCATCGTTCATTCGGGACTACTCGGGTCTACTCGGGTCTACTCGGAACTACTCGGGACTACTCGGGTCTACTCGGAACTACTTGGGTCTACTCGGGTCTACTCGGAACTACTCGGGACTACTCGGGACTACTCGGGTCTACTCGGAACTACTCGGGACTACTCGGGACTACTCGGAACTACTTGGGGCTACTCGGGTCTACTCGGAACTTCTCGGGTCTACTCGGGACTACTCAGGTCTACTCAGGACTACTCGGGTCTACTCGGGACTACTTGGGACTACTCGGGTCTACTCGGAACTACTCGGGTCTACTCGGGACTACTCAGGTCTACTCGGAACTACTCAGGTCTACTACAGAGCAAACAAATTTGCACAAAACTCACAGAAACTGCAGCTTTTTTACAGCAGTGAACCGTATGTGTTTATAAAATGACATGTGTGCTATTTTCAGAACGCTCCACTCTGTACTGCAAGCCTCCAAATGTTCATAGGAGTCTATGGGTGGTGCTGAAAACGGTTTATTCTGTTTTTTAGATTGGAGATCTTGCTGCATCATGAAGTGTTTCTAAATTGATAATCTCACTCAAAAGGCAGATTATTTTTTTTAAATGGTCAAAATCGAAGCAGAAGAAGTCGACTTCTAGTCTCCAGTCCAGTTCAACTCCTAGGCTCCAGTCCAGGTCCAGCCTCAAAAACAATTGCTGGTTTTCTACAATTCCCACGATGCAACTCTTAAGAATATGCATATTTTAAGCTTTGCCAATACACAAATCTCTCCAATTGCATTTCTAACTAAATTCATGAATAAAGTAATTTACACCACAATGTACTATTGTATGTACCGATAGATCTGCTCCTGTAGACTACTGGTGGGAAATGTAAAGACCTCCAGTAAATCTAGAATTGGAATCGAAATTTTTGGCGTGGACCAAAAATGAATATGCTGAAATTAATATTGCACAATTATGAACCGATTGCTAACCGTACTGCCTCACACGGGACACCAATATGTTGGGAATTTTATGAATAAATAAAAACCTTGCACAGGGCTTAAAATATGTAAACGCACATATTTGAAGCTTTGTCTATTCTAGAGTCTTAAAGTTAGCCACTTCAATTTGATAATTATTTATTAATCTGCCTCTTTTGAGCCCCCAAAACTTCATTAAAGTGGAGCAGAAAGTCGCTGGAGTCTCTTTTAAATAACACTTCACTGAATAATGAATCCAACCAATGAGAAGACTCATCAGAGAAACCAACTCAGCTACCCAGAATGCACTGGACAACCCCAAGACAATCCTTTGAAGTCACTTCAAAAGCCAGAAGCTTAAAAATAAACAGTGAAAGCATCATTAAAAAATAGAGAGAAACATGGGACTGAATATCAGAAATGACGTCTGAGAGAGAAACAAACACGTCGTTTTCTCTCTCGCGGCTCCGATGGATGGAGATAGAGTTGTTTTCTGTCTCTGGTGGACACAAATGACTGTGGAGAAGAAAAATAAAGGAGCCAAATAATCCTCAAGGACCAACACTTATTAGATTTAGTGCTTTTATCTGGTTTTTAGACACCTTTTTTGCAGTGTAAGACTTAGCACTTAGCGTCCCTGTGAGAGTAAAACAGGGCAGAACCAGATCTAAAGTATTAACCTCACGGCCAGGAGTCAAAAACGTGAAACTACAGGACAATCTGGAGGCTTTTCACCAGCTGAGGAGTAAGAAAAGCAGCTCGACTCGTCTCGTTGTGTCTGTGGGAGGAGAAGGTGGCCGTGTGGAGAACAACGAGGCCACGCAGCAGATTTAATCACACAGGGAAAGTAATTGTCGGAAGGATTTTGACATTTTACCACCAGACTTTTCCTGCATTTTAATGATACCTCTCGTACAGAAAACAGGAAAAAGTCACTTAAGATGCTTTAAAAACTTGACAAACTCCCACAGCTGAACAGCTGCAACACAATCTGTCAGACAGCAACAAGCTGCAGCCCACACAGCCAGCTGACATTTAAACACAGATCCTGTTCACACAGGATCATTACTCTGCTCTGACACGCTTCAACACTATTCTACCTCCATCCGGAGTCAACACAGGACTCAAACTTTCTTCTAAAGAGGTTTGTAACAGGAGTTTTATTAGCAGTAACAGTTCTCCACCTCCTGCAGAAACATCTTGAACTTTCTCTCCACTCTGGTGTCTCTGAACGTCTCTCACAGTGATTCTGCTCTGATGCTAATCGCCCCAAATCATCTTCTGCTGCTTTTCTTTTTCTGCTTGTTTGTTTTTCTTGTCAATGTTTTTGTCATTTTTCCCTCCACCAAGGAGCTGATGTCTTCAGTTTGTTTTTCTGTGTTTGTCAGCAGGATTAGAGGAAAACTTCTGACTGATTTACATGAAGCTCCGAGGAAAAGTTCAGTTTGGACCGAGGGAAGAACGAGTTAGATTCTGGAGCAGGTCTGAGTCACCGGGCAGATATATATATATATATATATATATATATATATATATATATATATATATATATATGCATTCATTTTAGCTTTCTCTAACACAGCAACAAAGGGCTTCTGTAGGTTAAACAGGCCCTGACTCCTCCACTGAGCACAAATATTAGATATGTATCAATCAGTTTATTTATTAACTGTCTGATCCACTATAAGATGATTAAAAAAGCAAAAATCCCAATCAAAGTTTAAAAGCATTAACCCTCTGGGGTCTATCATCGTGCCGTCCTGATCAGATCACGTGAAGTTTAACAAAAAAATATTCAACATTGACATTCCCAGGTCATGTAAAACCAAAGATATGATAATAAGATAAGATAATAGTGATAATATGTAATTTTGCACATAGTTGTTTTTGAAGAGTTGCAGCTAACAAGGGAAAAAAGCCTATAAATATACATGTTTTTGTGGGACTTTTTTGCATGTAGTTTTATTATATTTAATATTTACCTTTTTATATGTTCATATATGCATCCTATGTTTACATTTTGAAGTTCCAAACAGTTCATAGAGCATATTTGTGCTTTTTATTGTATTATATAGTATGATTTTTCAACTCGGATTTCATGATTTTTGTGTATTTTTGGGCTCAATATGTTAATAAAGTACGTTCAATTGAAAACATAATTGTCCGATCATATAGATGAATAAAAAATGGATACCAAATATGGGTATAGTAAACATTTTTTATGCTACATGAAGGGCAAAATCAAAAGTATTGAAAAAAACAGCCAAAAACGGCTCAGAGCCCAGAGGGTTAAAGGTGTTTAGGAGTAACTCCGTCCCCCTGTTGCCATGGCAACAGTGACCCCGCCCCGCCCCGCTGCAGCTCCATGTTCACGCCTCATAAAGCCGACCTTCTGCTCTTCAATCACACCTACACACACACACACACACACACACACACACACACACACACACACACACACACACACACACACACACCCCGGACCAGTGAGCAGGTCAAAGGTCACAGCACCAGGAGACAACAAGCGAGAGAACAGAACAGAACAGGAGACGACAGAGGAGAGAAACATGCAGAGAAACAGACTGAAGGAAATAAAAGTCCTGCAGAGCGGCAGTCAGAATCCTGTTTCCTGTTATTTATCGGGAGGTTTCACTCTGTTTCTGCAGGACAGAGCTCCTGTTGGACCCCGGGGTCAGGGGTCAGGGGTCAGGGGTCGCAACCTTTACCAACAACAGAGAGACATTGTTGGCCACAATAAGAGAAAAATTGTCGGAACTGAGCCGCAAACCTTATTGTGAATAAAAATAAAAGTGTCTCCTGAGTCTAAATTAGTCTACCAACATGACTGATTGGTTAAATGAGCATTTATTGATATGATTTTGGAGTTTGGAATCGAAAGCTTGACCTCAAAACTAGAGTTAAAGTTGGCAGAATTTATAGGTTAAAGCTTTTTAAGATGTTTGTAAGCTACAATGCACATTTTAGTTGACTAATATGTTTTTAAAAATGCTTTCTTGCCGTATCTAAACTTCACATTTTTACAATTGAAGAATACAAATTGCTTTGGGGCTTACACTAATGATAAATGAAGACTAAAATGTACGTTGTTTTTTTTTGTTTTGTTTGTTGTCAGAGTCACATGGGGCCACTGCAGACGGCCTGAAGACCCTCATGAGGCCCAGGAGCCTCAGGTTGACCCTCCCTGACCCAAGGGGACAAAATGTTCCCTGAATACATGCAAGGAAGGCGGGAGAGTTTAAAAAGAATAAATGAGCATGGATATGTTTATTAAAATGATGTTGAGACAGAAACGAGACGCTGCAGACAGGAAGTTATTCCGTCTCTGCTGCTGCCAAAATAAGAGCTGATAAGATTCTCCCAGGAGCTGTAAAGTCCTCACACTTCAGCCTTTAATCCTCCATAACACACACACACACACACACACACACACTAATACACACTAACACTAACACACACACACACACACACACACAGG
Source organism: Centropristis striata (assembly GCF_030273125.1). Lineage (NCBI taxonomy): Eukaryota > Metazoa > Chordata > Actinopteri > Perciformes > Serranidae > Centropristis > Centropristis striata. The sequence goes on from NC_081522.1 coordinate 41,585,014, forward strand.
TTCAGTCTGAAGGCTGTGAGTCGTTGCTGACATCAGAGTTTGACATCAGATGACAGAAGCAGCTCGTCTCGTGATGATGATAGAACAATAAAACCAGAGATAAAGTCAAATATATTGATTATAAACATAGATAACTAGATGTTCTCCTCATTTGAACTCTTAGGAAATATAATTACTTGGGATGTGACGATACACTCAACTCACGAGACGAGATGAGACTTTAAGAAAACTACAACGACACAACATCTGACTGGACCAACAGACTTGAAATGTTTCATTAGAACTCTTTACATGCATGATGTAAGCAGCTTTTAATAAACTCCTTCCACAAACTGAAACTAATAGAAAATGTTTCTAGAGACTCTGGAGGTGACGTCTGGTTTTAGATCGTCTTGTAATCGTTTAGCAACAGTTTCAACTGTGATCACATACGGACAGATTAAACACGGAGACTCAACTGTAGCGCCATCGCTAACTGTTCACAACATCAGCAGCTGATCATAAACTAACCAGCATGGCTAATTATGCACAGCGTCTCCGCTGATCATTAGCCTGTTAGCACATACACACTGTACTGCTACAGAGATAACTGTTAGCCTGTTAGCACATACACACTGTACTGCTACAGAGCTAACTGTTAGCCTGTTAGCACATACACACTGTACTGCTACAGAGCTAACTGTTAGCCTGTTAGCACATACACACTGTACTGCCACAGAGCTAACTGTTAGCCTGTTAGCACATACACACTGTACTGCTACAGAGCTAACTGTTAGCCTGTTAGCACATACACACTGTACTGCTACAGAGCTAACTGTTAGCCTGTTAGCACATACACACTGTACTGCCACAGAGCTAACTGTTAGCCTGTTAGCACATACACACTGTACTGCTACAGAGCTAACTGTTAGCCTGTTAGCACATACACACTGTACTGCTACAGAGCTAACTGTTAGCCTGTTAGCACATACACACTGTACTGCTACAGAGCTAACTGTTAGCCTGTTAGCACATACACACTGTACTGCTACAGAGATAACTGTTAGCCTGTTAGCACATACACACTGTACTGCTACAGATCTAACTGTTAGCCTGTTAGCACATACACACTGTACTGCTACAGAGCTAGCTGTTAGCCTGTTAGCACATACACACTGTACTGCTACAGAGCTAACTGTTAGCCTGTTAGCAAATACACACTGTACTGCTACAGAGCTAACTGTTAGCCTGTTAGCACATACACACTGTACTGCTACAGAGCTAGCTGTTAGCCTGTTAGCACATACACACTGTACTGCTACAGAGCTAACTGTTAGCCTGTTAGCACATACACACTGTACTGCTACAGAGCTAACTGTTAGCCTGTTAGCACATACACACTGTACTGCTACAGAGCTAACTGTTAGCCTGTTAGCACATACACACTGTACTGCTACAGAGCTAACTATTAGCCTGGAGGTGACAGGTTCATACACAGTGAAGTGAACTGTGTCCTGTGGCAGCAGTCTAAAGGTTAGCTCCGCTCCAGCTGAGAGCCTCAAACATATCAATGTGTGTATGAATGTGTAGGCTATGAATGTGTGTGTGTGTGTGTGTGTGTGTGAGGCTGTAAAGGAGCAGCTGGTCAGACCTTCGTCCTCCTCCTCTTCCTCCTCTGATGAATATAAACGTTAATAAAGAGCTCGTGGCCTCAGTGAAACCTTCAGAGGAAACAATCAGCTGAGTGTTTGTGTTGCCATGGTGATCAGATGATGAAATAATCAGGCTCAGCTGGAGGAAGCTCAGGATGTAATATATATCTGATATATAATTTACTGTAAGGACTTAATATCTGTTTGGAGACGCTCATTATAATCAGACAAGAGGACAGAAATTAGAAATAAATCACTAGAATGCAGCAAATACAGGCTGGAAACAAGTCAAATTATCTGCCAGTGCAGGAAGTAAATGTTTCTTTGTAAGAATTCTTTAAATAAGTAAAAATATCTAGAAACTGGAAAAACAATGATGTCTTGAAATAAATACAAATATACTTATTTGGAGCAATTGTGGCTTGAAAAGCCCGACTGTAGTAACATTAAAATAAACCAGAAATACTTGAAACGAGCACGTTTTGGTGATAGAAAATACTTTTGAAATATCATTTAAACTTCATGCAACTAAAACTCTCAACTGGAGCCAATATTTTAGGTAAAAACTCACCATATTCAACAGTTGAAGAGATTGAAAAGCATGAAAAAGCTCACAATGTCAATCCTAAAAACAAGTCTTTACAAAATAAGATCATTAAATAAGCACATAATAATAATACTAATAATAATAACAATAATTAAATCAGCACATAAAGCTATGGTCAGTAGGTAAATTATACTCAGAACAAGATAATTAAGATACTATTGATAGATAGAAGAAGAGAATACTTGGTAAACTTTGTGTTTTTTTCAGTGTTTTAACATTCATCATTATAGATTTAATGAAACAAGCATCCAGGATGATGAGAAAAGGAGAAAAATATGTTTAATTTAGTGATGAATTAAATGGTAATTAAAGTATTAAACTAAAGGCACGACAGCAATAAAACACAAGGTTGTTTGATTTATGGTTCTGATGAATTATGTTTCATTAGAAACTGAATTTCAATCATTTCTATTTTAATTTGAAGAGCTCAACTTGAATAACTGCAATAAAAACGACATCATATGCGTTTTTCTTCTATTAAATTGAATAATGCATTGGAAAAAAAACTCAAGTTAAAGGTAATATTACACTTTTCAGATTATAAATCTGGAACTAAAAGAAAAATGATGATATGAAATGAACTTGTGTCTCTGTGAAGCTGAATTTAATCCTCACTGATAATCTATAAACTATAAACACAGTTTCAGTTAAACAACCTGCAGTCAGTCAGGAAGATTTACAGATTTAATATTAAATTAATGGATAAAAACTAAATTCAGAGAGAGGAATGTGTCTCCAGATGTGATAAAACAGCAACACAAGGTTCTGAAAGTTATGAATTTATGTTTATGGGACCACAAATATGACTTCTTTAATTAAAAATAGTTGTTTTTACTTCTCAGTTTGTTTCAGGACAAACAGATGAGATTCATGTTAGTCAGAGAGATTTACACTGTAAAAAATAATGTTTCATTTACAGTAAAATACCGTCAGCTCTACACTGTAAAAAATGTCTGTAGGTTTTAGGGTGAAAAACTGTTAAACCATGACAGTAAAAGACGTAAAATGATAAATGAGTTAATTCAGTTTCAGTAACAATGAAACACTGTAAATGTTTATATCAGACAAAACAGGATTTTAAATTTTTTTACAGTTTTTTTATTTTTATACGTAACAATTGTGGTCATTTTGTGTCTTTTTTAGTCATTTTGTGTCTATTTTGTCTTTTTGTGTATTTTTTAGTCATTTTGTGTCTTTTTGTGGGTTTTTTTTGTTCATTTTGCATCTTTTTTAGTCATTTTGTGTCTTTTTTTAGCCATTTTGTGTCTTTTTGTGTCTTTTTTTGGTAATTTAGTGTCTTTTTTACTCTGGATGTCATCAATAAGTCATGATTTGGTGCTTTTGGAGACTCCAGAGGGTTAAACATCTCCGTCAATCATTTCTGCTACGTCAGAAAAATGAATAAATATCAGCGTTGACAAACGCTGTGAGACAGTCTGAACAATTAATAAAGCCAAAACAATATAAAAATGTCTCCGTATATATTTGTTTCTATCCTTTCCACTGTGATGTTGATAAAACAGTGTTAGGTGGATATATCCTTTATGTTCTGACTGTTTGATATATTACATGAACTAAACTAACTTTAACATGAGCTGATTTCAGGCCATTAGACTGAATATGCATGAAGTGAATGATGGTGATAGATTCTGATGTTGGGATGAAAACTTCCTGCCTGTCCATCAGGAGAGAAGATTCAACTCTGAAAACTTTAATTCACAGTGAAATAGACTCTAAAAACAAGATTGCATAATATTTTTGGCCCAAGTATCTTTTTTTTTGGTATCAGGGGAAACAATCTTCAGATCCTGATAGAAATAAAACTGAAGATAAAAGAACTGAAGTCTGTTGAGATGTTTCACCAGATGGACCAGAAAACACAAAACTCTTCTTTAAACACACAGATATACAAACAACAGAATAAAGACAATTAAATATAGAACAAGAAGTTTATTCTCTGTCAATAAGTAGCAGAGATTATCTAACAATATTTATTTATTTTCTAATGGAACTTTTCTCACACTTTTCACGTGTTAACTCTGCATCTCTCAAAAACAAGAGAAAAAAAGTACAAAAACTAGGTGCATTTTGCTTAAAAATATCATAATTATCTGCCAATGGAACAATAAAATGTGTCTTGTCAAGACTTTCCAAAACCAGTAAAAACATCTAATCTAATGAACCACAAATACCTTAGAATTAGTTTATTCTAACTGATAACTAGTGACTTTTTATTGATTCTAATGAAATACACGTGACCGATTTTCTCAATATGTGTAAAAATATTCTTGAATTAATAATCAGTAAATGCTAGAGCCATCATCTGGACATAATGATATGATAGGCATTATATTTATAGAAACCAGCAAAGTCACTAAAAACTAGTCAACTTTTCTTCAGACAGATACAAAGATTTTTATCTGGCTGCTTGTTTTAATATGTGAAGAGTAAAATTATGTCAAAGTTATGATTTATTAGTGATGCTGAAATAAGAAATTATTACTTTAAAGTAGCAGTTTTATATATATGACAAAAAAAGACACAAAATGACTAAAAAAGATACAAAAAGACAAAAAAAAGACACAAAATGACTAAAAAAAGAAACAAAATGACTAAAAAAGACACAAAATGACTAAAAATGACTAAAAAAAGACACAAAATGACTAAAAAAAAGACACAAAATGACCAAAAAAAGACACAAAATGACTAAAAAAAGACAAAAAATACACAACATGACTAAAAAAAAGACACAAAACAACACAAAATGACTAAAAAAAGACACAAAATAACTAAAAAAGACACAAAATAACACAAAATGACTAAAAAAAATAAAAAAAGACACAAAATGACTAAAAAAAGACACAAAATGCCTTTCTAGTTGTAAGTGTTGGTGAACCAGCTTTGTAACTGTTGATATTCTAGTTCCCAGCATGTATTTACTCAGTATAGGTGATAAAATCTCAGTAACAAGCTGTAATATCTGATTTAGATCATTAAGGACCAAAACACTGAAAACAAGTCAAACATGCTGACTAAGAAGAACTATCTGATCAGACATTAATAAGCAGATATCCTCTTGATCTGATATTGATCTGATATTGATCTAACATTGATCTGATATTGATCTGATATTGATCTGATATTGATCTGATATTGATCTGATATTGATCTGAGATATTTAATCTGACTGAAGGATCAGCTGTTTCCTCCTGTGAGGACGTTGTTGTTACATCACATCACATGTCATTTAGCTGACGTTTGTTGTTGTTGTTGTTGTTGTTGTTGTTTACTGCAGCCTGATGATGCTGAAGGCACTCAGGCTAAATAATCACAGCGAGGAACGTCCTCGACCAGATCCCTGAGGAACTCCACACACACACACACAGAGCACACACACACACACACCAGGCACTGGAGTGTGTGTGTGTGTGTGTGTGTGTGTGTGTGTGTGTGTGTGTTAATAAGACAGGTCCGTCAGCGAGGGAAACGTAACCTGAAGCTTCTGGACCAGAACGGAGAGAATAATGAGGAGGAGATGACAGGAGAACAGGAGGAGAAACAAATAAGACACAGAGAGTCTCAGAGGAGGAGGAGGAGGAGGAGGAGGAGGAGGGAGGAGGAGGGGGAGGAGGAGGAGGGAGGAGGAGGAGGGAGGAGGGGGGAGGAGGAGGAGGAGGGGGGAGGGAGGAGGAGGAGGAGGAGGGAGGAGGAGGAGGAGGAGGAGGAGGAGGAGGGAGGAGGAGGGGGAGGGAGGAGGAGGAGGGGGAGGAGGAGGAGGAGGGAGGAGGAGGGGGAGGAGGAGGAGGAGGAGGAGGAGGAGGGAGGAGGAGGAGGAGGAGGAGGAGGAGGAGGAGGAGGAGGAGGAGGAGGAGGAGGGAGGAGGAGGAGGAGGAGGAGGAGGAGGAGGAGGAGGAGGAGGAGGGAGGAGGAGGAGGAGGAGGGAGGAGGAGGAGGAGGAGGAGGAGGAGGGAGGAGGAGGAGGAGGAGGGAGGAGGAGGAGGAGGAGGAGTTTCTGTGTTGAGCAGACAGGAGGAGCTGCAGGAGCTCCAGCTGCTCACATGGAGAATAATCTGCTCTGAGAGACTGTAAATGCTAAAAATAAAGGAAATGTCTGCTACTACTGCTGCTCTGGCAGCATTATTATTACATTATTTATAGATAGAGACAGATAGGAACTCTATTAATCCTCCAGGAAATCACCAGTTCCAGCAGCAGCAACACCAATACAACAGAATAGAATAAAGTAGAAACTAGGAGGGCAGCGATTCCCTTAATTTGAGGGATCATCGATCAGCCGATTGTTACGTCAAACCGATCTGATCTACCTGATAATAACCAGCAGGAAGCAGCTACCAGCTTGGTTGATACATTTAGCAACTTTTCAGACCCCCTGAGCAACTATTTTTCAAGTTCTGTATCAGTACAGTGTGTATGTGCTAACAGGCTAACAGTTAGCTCTGTATCAGTACAGTGTGTATGTGCTAACAGGCTAACAGTTAGCTCTGTAGCAGTACAGTGTGTATGTGCTAACAGGCTAACAGTTAGCTCTGTAGCAGTACAGTGTGTATGTGCTAACAGGCTAACAGTTAGCTCTGTATCAGTACAGTGTGTATGTGCTAACAGGCTAACAGTTAGCTCTGTATCAGTACAGTGTGTATGTGCTAACAGGCTAACAGTTAGCTCTGTATCAGTACAGTGTGTATGTGCTAACAGGCTAACAGTTAGCTCTGTAGCAGTACAGTGTGTATGTGCTAACAGGCTAACAGTTAGCTCTGTAGCAGTACAGTGTGTATGTGCTAACAGGCTAACAGTTAGCTCTGTATCAGTACAGTGTGTATGTGCTAACAGGCTAACAGTTAGCTCTGTAGCAGTACAGTGTGTATGTGCTAACAGGCTAACAGTTAGCTCTGTATCAGTACAGTGTGTATGTGCTAACAGGCTAACAGTTAGCTCTGTAGCAGTACAGTGTGTATGTGCTAACAGGCTAACAGTTAGCTCTGTATCAGTACAGTGTGTATGTGCTAACAGGCTAACAGTTAGCTCTGTAGCAGTACAGTGTGTATGTGCTAACAGGCTAACAGTTAGCTCTGTAGCAGTACAGTGTGTATGTGCTTTCAAAACTAGAAACATTAATAATTTAGTGAGTGAACAGAAGAAGAATCTGAAAATAATCAGTATTTTCTGACCATCTTTTGCCTTCAAACAGCTTCAATTCTTCAAACCTGCCTCAGACTTTACACAGTTCTGTTCATTCTGAATTTTTTTATGTCGATGCTTTCATTTTAGCCAAACAAAACCTTTTATTTCAAGGTTTTTAATCACTATATTACTATTAATAGTAAACTAAACGAACAAACAAGAGTCTGAACCAGAAATGATTCACAACAGGAAGTAGAAACTCCATCAGAAGGTTCCAGTCAGAGATAAACTAGTGAATGTATCAGGACGCTGATCCTCAAACCATCACGACTCAAGGAATAATCTGCACTCAGAGACTTTAGACCAGGGGTCTCAAACTGGCGGCCCGCGGGCCAATTGTGGCCCTGGTGATGATATTTTGTGGCCCCCACCTTGATATGAAAGTTTAATGTGAGTTTTATATGAATGGCCCCTTACCGTGTTGTGTGTGGAAGGTCCCTTTAATTACTGTTTATGGTCATTTTGTGTCTTTTTTAATAATTTTGTTTCTTTTTTAATAATTTTGTCTTTATTTTTAATAATTTTGTGTCTTTTTTGGTAATTTTGTGTCTTTTTTTGGTAATTTTTGTTTGTTTCTTCTTCAAGTAATTTAGTTTTTTCTGTCATTTTGTGTCTTTTTTGGTAATTTTGTGTCTTTTTTGGTGTAATTTTGTATCTTTTTTAAATACTTTTGTGTCTTTTTTGGTAATTCTGCATTTTGTCATTTTGTGTCTTTTTAAAGTAATTTAGTGGGTTTTTTCAGTCATTTTGTGTCTTTTTTGTAATTTTGTGTCTTTTTTGGTCATGTTGATTCGGCCTCCAGCGGCCCCCAGGTAGTTTGAGTTTGAGCTGCTTTAAATGCTAAAAATATAAAATAAATGTGTGCTATTATTGCTCCTGTGGCACCCAGAGACTCTGATTCTGCTCTGAACTAGAAATGAGTTCATCTCAGCATCCATCACACACATTTAATGCTTTTTTTTCATGTTTTTTAATACATTTTCTGCATCTACGAGTCGTTTTTCATGCTTGTTGTTTGTTTGTTCGTCTGCTGGAGAAATGTTCCGTCTGTGAGATTCACAATCATGGAAAAGAGAAAAAAACCAGAGAGATAAAGAGTGAAAACAGGGACAGAAGAGGAGGAAAAGAACAGATAACATGAGGAGAACTAGAGAGAGGAGGAAATGTAAAGAAAGAGGAGGTGAAGGAGCAGAAGGAGCAGAAGGAGGTGAAGCTCATTACCTTTAATGTGTTTCTTCATCACATTAGCAGCTCCAGAAGCTGTTAAACAGTGAATGAGTGAAAGCAGCAGAGACTCTAACAGGAAACTGTTTCACACTTTAATTAAGATGAAGAAACAGGATCAGAAGCTCCAGATACGCTGTAAAAAATGTTGGTAGAAATCACAGAAAAACTGTCAAACTGCATCAGAAATAGGCCGTAAAATTAAAAATTCATATCACCGTAGTAGACACTTTTAATTATCGTAGATCAAAGAATGGTACAAAACTTTAGGAAACTGTAGAAAACACAGTTTTACTGTAAAAATATATTTTTTAAAACGTCATGTGACACAATGACCCTAAAATAAAGGGACGACTCAGTCTAAATGACAGTTTTTGCTGATATTTACATTTAAAGTTACAGTAGAAAACCCACTCTGTGTTTTCACAGTGAAGTTCTGGCGACCATAAAAAACTGTAAAAAACACATTGAGTCAGTTTTCTACTGTAACTTTAAATATAAATATCAGCAAAAACTGTCATTTAGACTGAACAGTCCCTTTATTTTAGGGTGATTGTGTCATGTGACATCATGGTATTTCTCCTTTAATTTTACAAGATTCTGTTTTATATTTTTATATTAAAACTGTCTTTTCAAAAGTTTTGTACTATTCCTTGATTTACAGTAATTAAAAGTGTCCATTATGGTGATTAGCAGGTTTACGCCCTGTTTCTCATGTTATTGACAGAGTTTTACTGTAATATCTCCAAATATTTTTTACAGTGTGAATCAGATCCATCCAGTGATTGTGATGCTCAACAACAACATGCAGCTTTATATTAATATTAAGAGTCACAGAGAAACTTTCTCTCACTGCTGCAACACAATAAATCCTGCTGTGATTCTATAAAAGTTCACAGCTTTCAGTGAATATCTGAACCTGGTCTCACAGGAATCCGTGGAATAGCCACGGAATCACTCACATTTCCGTGAAACTGACACGGATTTGGCTACAATGCAAGTTAATGACAGTCATATCCCGTGGCTATTCCATGGATCTTTGTTCCTATTGGTTTGTTCCAAGTCACGTGACTTTCAAGGTCCCGGCGGTCAGAACAAAAAACATGGCGGACAGTTCTCTCATTTTTAGTGAAAAAATCAATATTTTGACTTAGTTTCTGCATAAAAATGGATTTTGATCACATTTCTAGCCAGAAATATATGTTTTATTTTCTAAATATTCACTCAGTGAATGTACATAATCACTTTGTATGTTGGAATAGCCACGGGATATGACTGGCATTAACTTGCATTGTAGCCAAATCCGTGTCAGTTTCACGGGAATGTGAGTGAATCCGTGGCTATTCCACGGATTCCTGTGAGACCAGGTTGGAACATACTGAGAGTGGGCGTGGCCTCCTGAGGAGCAGCAGGAGAACAGAAACATCACTCTGTTAGTGACTCATGGTCATGACTGATGTTCCCTCAGACTGGAACCAGAACCAGAACCAGAACCAGGACCAGAACCAGAACCAGAACCAGACCAGGAGGTGTTCTCCTCTAACAGGCTGACTGAGGGAGCTTTCACACCTATCTAGTCTGGTCCGGACTTTAGGACGTTTCAGTTTGATCCGATCCTAAACTCCAGGTGTGAGAGGTGATGCGGACTACGCTCCGCACCAAAGGACCAGAGTTTGGTGGACCAGGAGAGGTGGTCTCTGTCCGGACCAAACCAACCAAGGTCTGAACCTTTTACAGTGTGAAAACAACTTTTTTTATAGTTCGGACCTTCGCATCAACGTGAGCCGTTTCTCCTCCTCTCCTGTCGACGGTGATACAGTTTAGAGAACCAGAGGAACCGTCCTCTGGTTCTCTGCTGTATGTTTCTAGGTTAGTATAAATGTTCCTGTGTATTTCTGCTCCTGGTCTGGTTCTGTTGTTAGTGACTAGATGTGACTGAGGCAGCAGGAGGAGAGTTCCTGTCTGTTAACTGAACCTCAGAGACTAGACGTGTGAAAGCTTTAAAGTGTAAAATCTCCTCCAGAGGCCTGACTTTCTCTCTGACCTCTTTATTCCACTTTATTAACTCAGCAGCAAATATAGAAACATGACAAATGTTTGTCTCAATAAATCAGTTAAAGTATAAACTGTTAATATTTCCTCTGAACAAACATCAGATGAACCTTTAGACTATAAACTAGAGAAACAACAAGACATTTAGAGGGAAACACTGGTTTGATTTGTTGTGAAGAGAGACGTGAGAAGATCACAACAACAACAACAACAACAACAACAACATGAGAAGGATCCATTAGACGACCAGATTATATATTAAAGTCTGCAGCCGTCCACTTTGATCGGTGTGATTCAGAACCAGCGATCAATAATATTTACAGACTGAAACATTGATATCAAGTCAGAGAAAATATGACACAAAGATTAGTGCAGCTGACACGAACTAACTTGTTTATACAATAATGTTAAATATTCTTTAATAAAGCTTCTGACTGTGGTTTCAGCTTCACAGATCTAGTTCTAGTTGTTATTCTGTATTTTAGTTTCATATCCTGAGATTCTGTTCTCTAAACCAGCTCAGAGGTTTAAATCCACAGAAACTACAGAATCTTTTTAACTGTAAATCATATCAGTCTGTTTAATGACCGTGATATGTAAAAACAGTCATGGAAACAATGATTAATCACATTGTTTTCTTCAGGTTCTGGTTCATTTTAATGTCTGGTACATAAGAGCTGATATCATTTTTTTTATAATGATGTTGGTTATTATGAATAAAACCATGTTTAATGTCTATATATATATTTAATCCACAGCAAAACATTCAGCTTGTGTTTCTGTGAGACTTTTTCTCAGCCACAAGTAGAAACTTCCTCACACCTAGAAGTCACCATGGTGATTTATCTATGAACCAGCTGCTGATGGATCTTCTATCTAACAGAAACATGAGACTGCTATCAAACTTCTGATCTCTGAAGAAAATAAAGTAAAAACCAGATTTATCATGAGAAGAAGATCAGAAACCAGCTGAGAGTCCTTCAACACTCAGACAGAAGAAACGACTTCAGACAGACTGAACCTGAGATTTATCCTCCCAGAGACATGAAACTGATAGAAATACAGAAATGAGAACTAAAAGACATTATAAAGATGTTTTAAAGTCTCTGTGAGACAAAAAGGTCGACAACAAACCAGAAACTCTCAGAAACATGAAACACTGAGAGGATTTATACCAGATTCTCCTCATTTCACAATCATTTCATCACTTCAGACAGAAAATCAGCTCATAACAGCTCAACACTCATAAGAACCTGCTCATGTTAGTCTATACACACACACACATATATATATATAGTAGTTTTTGCCAGTTTTTCTGACTATTTTTTTCAGTTTTTCAGTCATTTTTTTCTGTTTTTCATATATATATATATATATATATGAAAAGAGCAGGAGGAAGTGAGTGTCAGAGATCAGATGGTTGTTTGTGTTTGTATATTGTTTGTGTGTTTGTATATTGTTTGTGTTTGTATATTGTTTGTGTTTGTATATTGTTTGTGTGTTTGTATATTGTGTGTGTTTGTATATTGTTTGTGTGTTTGCGGCTGCAGAGAAGAAGAAGAAGTTAAATGACTGAGACTCACTGGTCCTGCAGGATGAAGTCCATGTTCTCTGCAGAAATCTGTCCACTGACGGGATGACGGAAGGACGTGGTCCTCTGGTTGTGACTGGAGAGAGAGAGAGAGAGAGAGAGAGAGAGAGAGAGAGACGGAAGAGAGAGAGAGAGAGACAGAGAGAGAGAGAGAGAGAGAGAGAGAGAGAGAAAGAGAGAGAGAGAGAGGGAGAGAGAGAGAGAGAGAGAGAGAGAGAGAGAGAGAGAGAGAGAGAGAGACAGAGAGAGAGAGAGAGAGAGAGAGGATGATCAGTGAGACAGTGTGAGGAGTCTCAGGATGATTTCCTCTCTGACTTTCAGTTCGAGGAGAGTCGATGGTTCAGCAGCCTGACGCCCTCGCGTCACGGCCCGCTGGGGAATGTGACGGGAGGCTGCAGGACCCCCCCCCCCCCCCACACACACACACCCCCCCCCCCTGTGGGGGGTAAACTGTGGGGTAAACTGGGTAAAGTGTGTTCTCAGCAGAACGTGGGTCTCCATCAGACTCACTGAGTCTCTTTAAGCCTCCAACATAAACAACATGAACACACTGTAAAAAATGATCTGCTCAACCTACGGTGAACTACTGACAGCTGAGTATTCACCTGAGAAAAACAGGCATTTGTTTTATGGTTTGTTTTTCGGGGTAATTATTTCTGTTTTAATGAGTATTTTTTCCTGTTTTTCCAATTATTTTTTTCTGTTTTTTCCAATTATTTTTTTCTGTTTTTCCAATTATTTTTTTCTGTTTTTCTGACAATTTTTTTCTTATTTTTGTGGTATTTTTTCCTGTTTTTCTGACTATTTTTTCTGTTTTTCAGAGTATTTTTTTCTTCTTTTTGTGGTAATTTTTATCTGTTTTTCTGAGTTGTTTTTTCCCTCTTTTTCTGAAATTTTTTTCCTGTTTTTCTGACTATTTTTTTCAGTTTTTCCAAGTAATTTTATTCCTTTTTTCTGACTACTTTTTCCCTGTTTTTCCTCACAACTTTTATCTGTTTTTGGTGGTATTTTTTTTCAAATTTTTGGAATTATTTTTTTATTTATTCTGAGTAATCAGTAAAATTGTAATTCTAGAAAGAATAATCCTGTTTTTTAGGGTAATTGTGTCTTTTGTCACATTATGTTATTTCTCTATTAATGTTACATAATTCATTTTAATATTTTTACTTTTGTATTCCTTGATTTTACATTTATTAAGGGTGTACTACAGTTATATACAATTTTTAATTTTACGCCCTATTTCTGATACAGTTTGACAGTTTTACTGCAATTTCTACAAACATTTTTTTACAGTGGAGTGTGTGTGTGTGTGTGTGTGTGTGTATCTGTAACTGCAATCACATCAAAGGATCAAAGGCTTTGTGGTCGACCAATCAGAGCAGAGTAATCAACAGAATTAACTGCCGCTGTAGAATGTTCCTGAACAGTGACAGCAAGCATTTTTGGCAAAACCATAATACCTATCATTGATCCGACTTCACTTTGAGCGTCCTGAGTTCTTCCTGAACGTCTACATATGTTGGGTTTTTTTCAGAAAAATGAAAAAATAGCTTTGTTAGAGCAATCTAAAAAAACTGTTCCATCTCCCTTCTTCAGAAATCTTCCTGCATTTTTAATATGGGACTGATGTGGCCCTAATGATACTTCAATAGAAATCTATCTCTCTACTTAGAGACATTATGTGTCTGAATATGCATGACGAGTCTTTGATGTGTCAGTAAATGGATTACATTAAAAGATTTGAATCGGCAGGAAAATGTTTCATAAATGGAGATTAAATTATATTAGTGGGGAATTACTCCAACAGGATTAATAAACTATTATTAGATTAATGCTTTATTATGTTCATGTTAATCCATGAGAGTAAAAACAGAGAGGATCATTTCACGCTGCTGCATCATCTACAGAAACACGTCTTAATAAATAATAAATAATAAAGCGGTGACGTAATAAATCCCAAACATGAGGAGAAATGATGTTAATTATGACGCTGACAGTAATAAGACGTGTCTCGTTCACACAGAGCTGCAGAACTAATGGAAGGATGCAGAATTCATAGAGCGCTTATGAAAATGTTAAAGTTATGAAGTGTTATCCTGCTGTCAGTCTGCTAGCAGTAAATTAAATTAAAGAGTATTTACGGACTCCTCCTCCGTCCTCTCTGAGCCGTAATAAATTCACATATCGATCTCTGGATTCACACAAAGCTTGTTTATTTTTCTCTGATCGGTGAAACTGATAAATCCTCGTCTGACGGCTCAGA
>NC_081522.1:41605100-41607600 GCF_030273125.1 Centropristis striata
CAGCTGGCTGGAGGGCCAGTATGGTCGCTGGGAGGATGTGTGTGTGTGTGTGTGTGTGTGTGTGTGCGTGTGTGTGTGTGTGTGTGTGTGTGTGTGTGTGTGGGCTGATCTGATCAATCCTGTCATAATGTTGTTTAGACAATATATTGTCCCAGAAAATATCATAATAAATGACATTATTATAATTTTCAGGATTATAACGCAGGTTCACCCTTTTCAAAGAGCAATGAGCTTTAAAATTAGAATATTCACATATATAAATGAGGGAAAAAATACAAAAATATCCTGAATTAATAAAATAACAGAGGATAAATGATGTTTTATTTCTGTTGATTAGTGAGTGGCTGATGTTATAAAGCTGCTGCTTGTCAAACATCCTGCTGGATAAAGTGATGCTGACATTATAAACAAAGCAGCAGGAAACAGGAGATATGGAGTCAGACACACTGATCATAACATGAGTCAGTATTGTTATTATGGGGACAGTCTGTAGTGAAGAGCTTTGAGGGGTCCCAAAGTGACTAGAAAAGCTCCATTTACCATTTATCATGACAGGCCTGAATATACAGCCACCAGACGCTTTATTATAATATGTGTTTATTATAGAAACATGTAATCTGGTGAAGAGGAGCTGCTGGAGTTCACAGCGAGATCAGAACAGGAAAGAAAGAGGATTTAAGAGAGTTTGAACGTTACGGCTGATCTAACAACATCTGTAGATTACAGAGAAGACAGAGACTAGTTCAACCAACCAGGGTCTGCAGGAGACCCTGAACACAACACGACCAGCAGCAGGAGCAGATGAAGACCACACCGCCACTTTATTAGGTACACCTTCCCTCCTGAAAGGCAGGTGAGTGAATATCACCGATAAACCAGCAGCTGACCTGTAAAATAAGAAACTTTACATCATTGGATGCTTTAGGTTCTGATTCTTGCACTGAGAGCAAAGCTGCAGCTGTAGTTTCACTGTGTGGAGAACACAGAAATATTCTCTTTGTGGTTATTTCATCTGGAGCGTTTATGTATTGAATTAGCAGAAATCAAGCCGTATTGATCTTGGCCGGTTGGTGAATGTTCAGCTTGTATAACACAGTTTCCTCTCCAGCTGACTGACTCACTGCTGCTGTCTCCCACCCACCACCTCTCTCGCTCTCTCTCTCTCTCTCTCTCTCTCACCCTCTCTCTCTCTCTCTCTCTCCGCTCTCTCTCGCTCTCTCTCTCTCTCTCTCTCTCTCTCTCTCTCCTCGCTCTCTCTCTCTCTCGCTCTCTCTCTCTCTCTCTCTCTCTCTCTCTCTCGCTCTCTCTCTCTCTCGCTCTCTCTCTCTCTCTCTCTCTCTCTCCTCTCTCCTCGCTCTCTCTCTCTCTCTCGCTCTCTCTCTCTCTCTCTCCCTCTCTCTCTCTCTCTCTCTCTCGCTCTGTCACTCCCATTGTTTACTGCTCAGACAGGAAGTGGAGGTAAAGTGGCCGCGCTGCGACCCGGCGTATGACCTCAGCGCCTCGTTGCTTCGTTCTGCTCATTACATCACAGATCTGTTATGTTGCCAGGCAGCTGGCTGCTCTTTGCTCCTCCAGCAGCGAGGAGGAGGAGGAGAAAGGATGAGGAGGACCCTGAGAGCAGCACGGAGCCACAAATAACCAGCAGACACACAATCACTGACATCAACGGCACGGAGACTGTCGCCCCGACTCCCCAACTTCCCGACTCCCCGACTCCCCGACTTCCCCGACTCCCCGACTTCCCCGACTCCCCGACTTCCCCGACTCCCCGACTTCCCCGACTCCCCAACTTCCCCGACTCCCCGACTTCCGACTCTCCAACTCCCCAACTTCCCCAACTTCCCCGACTCCCCGACTCCCCGACCTTCCCCGACTTCCCCCGACTTCCGACTCCCTGACTTCCCCGACTCCCCGACTCCCAGACTTCCCGACTTCCGACTCCCCAACTTCCCCGACTCCCCGACTTCCGACTCTCCAACTTCCCCCGACTCCCCCGACTTCCCGACTCCCCGACTTCCGACTCCCCAACTTCCCCGACTCCCCGACTTCCGACTCTCCAACTTCCCCGACTCCCCAGACTTCCCCCCCACTTCCCCGACTTCCGACTCCCTGACTTCCCCGACTCCCCGACTCCCTGACTTCCCCCGACTCCCAGACTTCCCCCACTTCCCCGACTTCCGACTCCCTGACTTCCCCGACTTCCCGACTCCCAGACTTCCCCCACTTCCCCGACTCCCCGACTCCCCAACTTCCCCGACTCCCCGACTTCCGACTCTCCAACTTCCCCGACTCCCAGACTTCCCCCACTTCCCCGACTTCCGACTCCCTGACTTCCCCGACTTCCCGACTCCCAGACTTCCCCCACTTCCCCGACCTCCCGACTCCCTGACTTCCCCGACTCCCCGACTCCCAGACTTCCCCCCACTTCCCCGACTTCCGACTCCCAGACTTCCCCGACTCCCCGACTTCCGACTCTCCAACTTCCCCGACGCCCTGACTT